>NW_028327171.1:87333631-87636662 GCF_987537825.1 Furipterus horrens
CCCCCACTAAAAAAAATTTTTTTGTTTGTTTTTCCATTACAGTTGTCTCACTTTTTTCCCCCTCTTGCTTCCCTGCACCCTGCCCCTCCCTTCCCCCACATTCAGTCCCTACTCAGTTGCCCATGTCCGTGGGTCATTTATACATGTTCTTGACTTGACACTTCCCCTTTTTACCCCCTTCTCTCCCTCCCACCTCCCCCCTTGTTACTGATAGTCTATTTCTTGTTTACATAGCTCTGGTTCAATTTTGCTCATTTGTTTGTGTTGTTCATTAGTTTCCTGTAATAGGTGACAGCATAAGTTATTTTTCTTTCATTGCCTGGCTTATTTCACTAAGCATTATTCTCTCTAGTTCCATCCATGTTGTTGCAAATGGTAGAAGTTCCTTCTTTCTTTCTGCTACATAGAACTCCATTGTGTAAATGTACCACAGTTTTTTGATCCACTCATCTACTGATGGGCATTTAGGTTGTTTCCAGCACTTGGCTATTGTAAATAGTGCTGCTATGAACATTGGAGTGCATAGGTTCTTTTCAATTGGTGTTTCAGGATTTTTCAGATATAATCCTAGCAATGGAATTGCTGGTTCAAAAGGCAGTTCCATTTTTAGTTTTTTGAGGAAATTCCAAACTGTTTTCCATAGTGGCTGCACCAGTCTGCATTCCCACCAGCAATGCACCAGGGTTCCCATTTCTCCATATCCTCTCTAGAACAAGTTGTTTGTTGATTTGTTGATTATGGTCATTCTGACTGGTGTGAGGTGGTATCTCATTGTGGTTTTTATTTGCATCTCTCTGATGGCTAGTGATGTTGAACATACTTTCATATGTCTATGGGTCCTCTGTATGTCTTCTTTGGAGAAGTGTTTGTTCAGGTCCTTTGCCCATTTTTTAATTGGGTTGTCTGTCTTCTTGGTGTTGAGTCATATGAGTTCTTCATATATTTTGGAGATCAATCCCTTGTCTGAGATGTCATTGGTGAATATATTTTCCCATATGGTTGGTTTTCTTATCATCTTGCTGATGTTTTCTTTAGCTGAGCAGAAACTTTTTAGTTTGATATAGTCCCATTTGTTTATTCTTTCCTTTATTTCCCTTGCCTTAGGAGATATATCAGTGAAAAAGTTGCTACGTGGGATATCTGAAAATTTCCTGCCTATTTTTTCCTCTAGGACTTTTATGGTATCACAGCTTACATTTAAGTCTTTGATCCATTTTGAGTTTATTCTGGTGTATGGTGTAAGTTGGTCTAGTTTCATTTTTTTGCATGTCCCTGTCCAGTTCTCCCAACACCATTTGTTGAAGAGGCTCTTTTCACTCCATTTGATGTTCTTTCCCCCTTTGTCAAATATTAGTTGACCATATGAACCTGGGTTTATTTCTGGGCTCTCTATTCTGTTCCATTGATCTATATGTCTGTTTTTATGCCAGTACCAGACTGTTTTGATTACCGTGGCCTTGTAGTATAGTTTGATATCAGGTATTGTGATTCCTCCTACTGTGTTCTTCCTCAAAATTGCTGTGGTATTCTGGCTCTTTTTTGATTCCATATAAATTTTTGAAGTATTTGTTCTAGGTCTGTGAAATATGTTGCTGGTATTTTAATAGGGATTGCACTGAATCTATAAATTGCTTTGGGTAGTATGGACGTTTTAATTATGTTGATTCTTCCCATCCATGAGCATGGTATATGCTTCCATTTATTTGTATCTTGTTTAATTTCTTTCTTCAGTGTTATGTAGTTTTCTGAGTACAGGTCTTTTACCTCCTTGGTTAAGTTTATTCCTAGATATTTTATTTTTCTTGTTGCTATGGTAAATTGAATTTTTCTTTCAGTTTCTATCTCTGAGTTTCTATTGTTGGTGTATAAAAATGCCTTTGATTTCTGAATATTGACTTTGTATCCTGCTATTTTGCCGAATTCACTTATTAGGTTCAGTAGTTTTTTTGTGGAGTCTATAGGGTTTTCTATGTACACTATCATGTCATCTGCAAATAATGACAGTTTTACTTCCTCTTTTCCAATTTGGATGCCTTTTATTTCTCTTTCTTGTCTGATTGCTGTGGCTAGAACTTCCAAGACTATGTTGAATAGGAGTGGAGAGAGCGGACATCCTTGTCTTGTTCCTGATCTCAGGGGGAATGCTCTCAGTTTTTGCCCATTGAGTATGATGTTGGCTTCAGGTTTCTCATATATGGCCTTTATTATGTTGAGGTATGCTCCCTCTATTCCCATTTTGCTGAGAGTTTTTATCATAAATGGGTGTTGTACTTTATCAAATGCTTTTTCTGCATCTATTGATATGACCATGTGGTTTTTGTCTTTCATTTTGTTTATGTGGTGTATTACGTTTATTGATTTGCAAATATTAAACCATCCTTGCATCCCTGGGATGAATCCTACTTGATCGTGGTGTATGATCTTTCTAATGTGTTGCTGCATCCGGTTTGCCAATATTTTGTTGAGGATTTTAGCGTCTATGTTCATCAGCGATATTGGTCTGTAGTTTTCTTTCTTTGTTTTGTCTTGACCTGGTTTTGGAATTAGGGTTATACTGGCTTCATAGAATGTGTTTGGCAGTCTTCCCTCTTCTTGTATCTTTTGGAATAGTCTGAGGAGGATAGGAGTTAGTTCTTTCCTAAATGTTTTGTAGAATTCACTTGTGAAGCCATCTGGTCCAGGGCTTTTGTGTGCTGGGAGTTTTTTGATTACTGCTTCAATTTCACTAGCTGTTATTGGTCTATTCAGACTTTCTGCTTCTTCTTGATTCAGTTTGGGAAGACTATAGGTTTCCAGGAATTTGTCCATTTCCTCTAGGTTGTCAAGTTTCTTGCCATACAGTTGTTCGTAATAATTTCTTATAATCCTTTGTATTTCTGTGGTATCAGTTGTGATTTCTCCTCTTTCGTTTCTGATTTTATTTATTTGGGTCCTCTCTCTTTTTTTCTTGATTAGCCTGGTTAAAGGCTTGTCAATTTTGTTTATCTTTTCAAGGAACCATTGACTAAGTCCATTTGATCTAGAGTGTTGTTCAGTGCCTCAATATCTTTGGTGTTTCTTTGCTTCGAAGATCTGTCCATTGTTGACAATGGGGTGTTAAAGTCCCCTACTATGAGTGTGTTGCTGTCTATATCTTTCTTGGAGTCTTTCAAAATTTTTCTTATATATTTGGGTGCTCCTAAGTTGGGTGCATATATATTTATAAGGGTTATATCTTCTTAATGGATTTTTCCGTTAAGTATTATGAAATGCCTTTCTTTGTCTCTTTTTATGGACTTTGCTGTGAAATCTGTTTTGTCTGATATAAGTATTGCTACCCCGGCTTTTTTTTCATGTCCATTTGCTTGAAATATTTTTTACATCCCTTTACTTTCAGTCTGTGTAGATCTTTTGTTCTAAGGTGGGTCTCTTGTAGACAGCATATATGTGGATGATTCTTTCTTATCCATTCAGCTACCCTATGTCTTTTAATTGGAGCGTTTAATCCATTTACATTTAAGGTTATTTCCGATAAGTACTTATTCATTGTAATTTTTCCCCTTTGTACTCGTGTTCTTCTCTGTCTCTCTCTCTGTTTCTTTATCTTCTTAGAGCAGACCCTTTGGCATCTCTTGCAATGCTGGTTTGGTGGAGATGTATTCTTTTAGCCTTCTTTTGTCTTGGAAGCTCCTTATTTCACCCTCCATTTTGAATGAGAGCTTTGCTGGGTATAGTATTCTAGGTTGTAGGCCTTTGTTTTTCATTGCTTGGAATATTTTTTGCCATTTCCTTCTGGCTTGTAGCGTTTCTGCTGAGAAATCTGATGATAGTCTTATTGGAGCTCCCTTGTATGTTATTAGTTGTTTCTCTCTTGTTGCTTTTAGGATCCTCTCTTTGTCTTTGAATGTTGGCATTTTAATTATGATGTGTCTTGAGGTGGGCCTGTTGGGGTTCATCTTCATTGGGACCCTCTGTGCTTCCTGGACTTGTGTGACTCTTTCTCTCCTCAGGTGAGGGAAGTTTTCTGTCATTAGTTTTTCAAAGAGGTTTTCTATCCCTTGCTCTTCTTCTTCTCCTTCTGGAATTCCTATGATACGGATATTATTACGTTTCATGTTGTCCTGCAGCTGTCTTAGAGCCTCTTCAGTCTTGTTCAGTCTTTTTTCATTTTGTTGCACTGTCTGGGAGTTTTTGTGTACGTTGTCCTCCAGCTCGCTGATCTGATCTTCTGCTTCCTCTAGCCTGCTTTTAATTCCTTCTACTGTGTTCTTCAATTCAGAGATTGTATTCTTCATTTCCTCCTGGCTTTTATTGATAGCTTCTATGTTTTTTTTCATGCTTGTGTAATTCTCTGTGAGTTCACTGTAGTTTTTCTGGAGTTCCTTGTAGTTTCCCTGGAGTTCTTTGTAGTTTTTACTGAGCTCATTCAGCTTCTCCATAATCCATGTTTTGAATTCCGTATCTGATATTTTGCTCCCCTCTATTTCATTTAGCACTCTTCCTGGGGATTCTACCTTTCCTTTTGATGGGAGGTTGTTTCTCTGTCTCCCCATTTTTGTGACTCCTATTGTTTTTTGGTGCTTCTTAGAATGATCTGCACTTCCTGGATCTGCCTCTGTTGGCATCAGATCATGTACCAGTCTGGCCCTAGGCAGCTTGTTGGAGACTTCCAGGGATCTACTGATGTTGTCTGTCTTCTTTAATTGTTAATCTATTCAGTCTGTGATTAGGTGTCAGGCTTAAGGACCGTGGGTGTGGCAGCTTAATTCCTGTAGGCAGGGCTTTTGCTTCCCCTCAGGCTGACGCCACTTGGAGGGGAATGGTCTACCCGCAGTACTGGGGATGAGTCAGCACTGGGACCCAGTCAGCTGCTCCTCCAGTTCTCCCCTCAAAACCACCGTGCCAGACTCTCCCCAAGTGTCTCCAGTCCTCTCTGCCTTCCTTCTGCTTGAGCCCAGGGTAAGTGGTGGCCAAAATATTTTCGTATGTGATCCACTTAACAGTTGTTTTTCTCCTGCTGTTTCTCTCCGGCTAGCAAGAAACCCTGTGGCTTTTCGCTTTTCACAGCTGATACTATTTTACTTTCCACTCTGCTGCTGTAGGCTAGGAAGCCCAGCTGGGGGTTTAGACCCTGCCCTTCTCAGGGGGAATCCCCAGCTGCTGAGCTGTTTCTCAGTCCCTTCAGCTGCCACCCGTGTGAGCCCAGCCAGCCCTTCCTCGTCTCTGCACTCCCTACCGGTCAAGTTGTGATGTAGCAGCCTTTTCTGTCTCTCCATGGTTAAAAGACTTCTTTCCAGCTAGTGTTCGGTTGGTTATTCCAGATGATTTCTCCAAAATTAAGTTGTAAATCCAGACTGGTCCTGGGAGGAGGTTAGTGTAGCTTCCAGTTACTCTTCCGCCATCTTGGATCTTACATTTTATTTCTTAAGATAAGCTCCCCTGAACATTACTGAACTTAGAGTCCTCTGTTATATATTATCAAATTAATTTTTATTTCAAAGTAATTGTCAAATTTTAAATAAACAATTTATTTTTATTTTTATTTATTTATTTATTTTAGATATAGATAAAAATTTATCCTAGGAATTGGTTCACATCATTATGGAGTCCTCAAAGTCCCAAGACCTGACATCTGTAAGCTGGAGAACCAGGAAAGCTGACTGTGTCCTCATCTAAAGGCTTGAGAAAAGGAGGGCTGATGGTGTTAAGTCTCAGTCTGAGTTATAGGCCTAAGAACCAGGAACACCCATGTTCAAGGCAGGAGAAGATGGATGTCTCAGCTTAGAGACAGAAAAGTTGCCCTTTCTTTGACTTTTTGTTTCATTCCATCTGCTTTGGTGGAGGCCATCTTCTTTACTCCATCTGTCTTCACAACCAGCAATCTCTTGTGCCAGGACTGGAAATTGCTTTGAAAGGGAAGAGATTGCAGACCATTGTTGAGATTCAGGAAAATATGATGGGACAGCTGATGGTGATTGGAAGAACTGTATGAGGTCCCAAAGTTCCTTCTTTGAAGGGAACTGAGATGTCATTGTCCTGTGTACAATGTTTCTTGTATCTTGTATCTTCTTCAATAAATGTCTCTATTTTTCAAAGTACATGGCTGGATACCTTCTAGAGAGACCTTGTATTTGCCCCTTATTCAATAGGTTGTAAGGATATTTGTTGCATGCTGCTCAAACCTTTCTTTTAAGGTCCAGTTTGCCCACTCATCCATGAAGGCTTCTTTAGAGACTGCAACCCTCTGACTGTATCCGCCTCTGAATATCTTTAGGATTTCTCACCGAGAATAAGTGGTATGGCTTTATACATTCATTTGTTTTTTCCTATTACAGTCCTGGCTCCTTTAAGTGTTGTAATCCAGCTTACACTCAGCTACCGTGTCTATTTTTATTTTTAATGTTTGTATTTCTCCTTAGACTATTAGTGATATGTCTCTCTTAGTGACATATGAAAACCTAGTGCAAGTATGTAGTAAAAAATTAATACTTACTCAAGATAAGAGAGTAGAAGGGGAATGTGGCGATAAAGACTGAGTACAAGAATGGATGCAAATGTTATATGAAAGGAAAACTGACACCTTAGAAGGTGAAGATTAAAGTGTGAATATATGTCAGGAATTGTTTCATTATTTCAGATTTTTACAAGTTCTGTGTACTGGGCTATTATTATTACTATTTTCACTGCAAATCATATCACTGAAATCTTTAATTGTAAACAATGGACTACACCCTAGAAATTTATTATGAATCTATAACTTGAAAAATAAAAATCCTCAGTCCAGATAAAGAAAATAATTCTTAAATTTTTAATATATTTACCAATAAAGTAAACATGCATAAATAATACATTGCTTACATAATATTCAAATATTCAAATATTGATATTTTTATAAAATGAAATTGTAGGAAGAGTGCTATAAATATATTAAAGTTTGTGCTTTCAAAATAGGCTTTCTCTTAAGTGGGTCTGTTAAAAATAACTTGAGTTTGAATTTAGTTCTTGAGAGAAATTAATATTTTAATAGTCACTGTTATTGGTTAACAATAAACAATAATCTTTTTATTATTTTTTTAATATAAATAAATGATTAATTGTTTTAACAACAATAAACAATAAATATAATGGAATTAAATTCTGAATATCTGTTACTGACTTGATGCCTGTATTAATATAAATTTTTCTATTCAGTTTGATAAGAACATTTTAAATATTTTTAATTTATTAATCTTTTATGTAAACATATACATGACTCATTTAACATTTTTTTTATTAAAACATAAATAGGGTTAGTTCAGATGCATATAAAGCACCTTCACATCTTTGAAGAAAATCACCTGCTTGAAAGTAAAATACTTGCTACTTTGATGCTTGTATGCCAAAATATATGATTTACAGGTTGGGGCTCAAGACTTTAATATCTATTTTACTATTTTTCAAAGGCAATAACTCTGTTTTTCATTTTTTGCAGTAGTAGTAGGACTTTTTGTATGTTTAAAGAAAGTGGATTTTTTTTCCTGCAGTAATAAAGCCTTATCGTATTGCCTATTCTGTTTCACAATAATAATTATTTTGACTTTGAAACCCTCCTGGTATTTTGTAAGTAACAAAACAAATAAAACTATGTCAATATTTCTATTTATTATAAAATTCTAGTATTTGAAAATTGTTGATGAGGGACTTTAAAGCTCAATAGCTTTATAATGGGAAAAATATAATATAGCTTTTCAGAAGCATTTCAGAAATGACCCAGGACAGTAGTGATCAAAATTATTAATTACCTTCATCATAGTTATCCAAATGGAAATATATGTGTAACTATAACTAAAGGTATGTAAAACCAATATGTGTATCATATCTTAGGAAATATAACTATTATTTTTCAGTGATGCTATGTTGAATATATGTTTATAATTTGTAAGTGAGATCATCAGAATTATAAAGAGATATAATTTATTTACATTATCTAGCATGTCATCACATACATAGTAAGCAGATAGGGAATATGCATTAATAATTCTGATGACTGTAATTTCAATTATGTCATATTCTGGTCCATATTAACTGGTGAGAGGATGTGCTCAAATTGGTCCTGGTTACCAATACATATTTAAAGTGTGAATTTGGCCCTCAAATCCCACTAGCCCCTCCTGAATGTGGCAACTCAGACAATAAACAATAGCCAAAACTACTGAAATATTATTTACTGACAACCATGCATGCATTCCATTGTCCCCCAGTATAGGGCATCTCTCATTAATCTTGCCAGTGTCACGATGTAGGGTACATCTCCATCAACTTCTGGTGACTGAATCTATGGAACAGACCCCGAGCTTCTTCTTTAACCAGTTTCATTGATAAGGGTGATGGAATAAACTGTCTTGAGGGAACAATTCCTACTTTTAGAAGCCAGGACCAGACTATGCAAGAGAAAAAGAGTGGAGTGTTTTCTCCATCTTTAAATAACAATATTACTCTCATTCTTAAACCAAGCTCAAAGAGTGTTTGGGACTTGGCTAATTAACTTTGAAAGGCCTTTGTCCCTGGAAAAGAACTGGGAGATAGGCCCTGAAGAGGAAGAAGAGACATGAAGAACCTAATAAAAAAGAAGAAATCATCTTACATTTTATTCCGCTTAATTGTTGTAGGTTTTGGTTGCTTTGGAGACTGTAAGAAATAAAAGAATAATGTATGCAAAATTAGATCCTACCTCTTCCACTAACTAGAATTTACCTTAAAATTAAAAAATATATATCTTTTAATCTCATTTCTGTCCATAAGTTAATTGCGATATTAATCATATTTTAGAAATTCGATAAGAATCAAATAAGATAAATACATTTTAATAAGTGATTCATAAATTATTTACATGCATTAACAATAAAGGGGTTCCACACTCAAATATGTTTGAGACAAACTGCCTTTACTTCAGTATTTATCGGATGCTTTAATATGAATTCTAAATCTCCACAAGATTATATGGCAGAGTTTTTCTCCAAAATTATTTATCTATGGGACTTGTTTCCCAAAGAGCAATTTAGGGAATTAATACCTTGTTGACAAACTTTTGAGAAACTTTGGGTGAATTATCGCAAGTAAAGTGGCTAAGAAAGAACTTCATGTAAAAAACATTTTATACTATGTGATTTATGAACAATGTATATTTTGTGTTGCCCTGGCTGGTTTAGCTCAGTGGATTGAGCATCGGCCTGCGAGCTAAGTGTCGCTGGTTCGATCTTCCAGTCAGGGTACATCAGAGAAGGAAAACTCTGACTCCAAAAAACCTCCGCTGCCTTGCGTCATACCTCTTCAGGGGAAAGGCTAAGGGAGTAAACCCCGACAGAAAATCCGGAGCCGGAGTTCCTAAGGCGGTTTGACGTTGTAGTCAACACCGGCAACTCCTGCGGCGCACCTGAAGCCAAGCTGTATCGACTCCGTCTTTCCCTTGGACCCTTCAGCTGCGAAGAGAGGGGGGTCTGCTGCATGGGCAACAGCAGACCCTCCATATTACCCTGCCCAGGCTCTGTAGCTTCAGCGTCATCACAAGATGTCGATTCAACACGGGAGGAGACAGATACCATGTCACTCCCGAGTCGGACTGCACAGCCATTCTCGGCGGTGCAGATAGACTCTTAAGAAGCTACACCATCGTCTCTCGAGACGGACGGCTGCCGACGATATTTTGTGAAACTATATCTTCATTTTATGCTATTGCGGTTGTACTGGTAACATTTGCATGAGATATATAAATTATGTCAATTTGATATTTCATAAAAAAGAGTGATGTGCCCCAGAATTCCCCCAGGAAAGAGCAGTGGGGTGTGATACACGGGTAGAACCTTTCTTAATCTGAGCCTTGGTAAAACTTGCAAGAGGAAAACAAAGGGCATGGCTCCTCATCAATCAAAAACTTAGCAATAGAGCCTTTAGAGAAGGCTGGGTTAAAATTAGGCTAAAAATAAGCACAAAGGGAGGAAGAGAGGGAAGGAAGGGGAGGAAAAAAGAGGTGGAAGAGGGAGGGCTGTTCCTGGGATACAGACAGAGATACCTTTCCTTAGGAATCATTCAGTTGAGGAGAATCAACAAAATATTCCAGAGCCAATGAAGCTTTCTGCAAAGCCTCAGTAATTTTTTTCTCTTTAATTGAATGAGTCCAGGCTCTTGTTCTATTTATGCATGCTATTTATTACTGGGCAATTTTTATTCATACAGTGAAGTAATGGGTAGCTCTAGAGAGAAAAGGAGAATACTATGGATATAAGGTCAAAAAGCAGAGAAAACATCTTCTGAGTTTTCAAGCAGTAGCAGTTGTGGAAATAAAAATAGCAACAATAACAAATATAAAAAGATAAATATAATAATATAATTGAGTGCTCCCTTCCTCAAAATGCTAAAGTTGTTTCTTCCTGATGTTTTCATCTACCTTCAGTAGGGAACAGTTAACACTTTTACTCCCCTAGTTATATAGCCCATAAACTAGTTATGAAATGCAGTGTAACTTATTAGAAGTTACTAATACCTAGTGTTTTTTCTTCCAACTTCATCATACAATGAAAGCATATAATCACACAGAGCAAATTATAGAATATTAGAACTAAAAAGCAATCACACAAATGTTAACTGTTATTGTAACCAAAATCTAGGTTAAGGGAAATAGCTCAATGAGATCTACCTTTAAAAATTGCTTCCCATTGTTATATGGCCCCATCTGCACCCTATTCTACTACATGCTGCTGAGGGACTTCACAATCCATTTCCTACTCCACTCCATGTAAACATAATGACCATGGTTTCAAATCTGTTACAACTAGAGTGTTTTGATGAATAAAAAGATATTCTAAGGAGAATCAAAAGAAAACTTATGATCCACTTTAAGGAAAGTCTGCCAAATGCTATTTAAAATGCTAACATTTCTTATCCAAAAAATCAATGTAAACTAAAACATAGGTGACTTTATTAGTGTTCCATTTAATAAAGTTTCTTAATTCTACAAAGCAAAAAATCCTGGCTTGACACTTAATTCTGCGGTAAGAAAAAGTACAGTATTGTGCAGGGGCAAATAAAATACTGTCACAGCACACTATTCTATATAGTTCCTCTAAAAGTCTATCAGATAAAAGTCACCATTAATTGTGCAGTTCATCCTCAGGGGTCAGACACTGGAGGGTGACAAGCTATGCACATACCAAGATTAACCATAGTAAATGAGAAATACATTTTATATCCTAGAAAGGAAGAAAAAAGATCCATTGCTTATGAATTAATGGCATTTTAAAACATAAAGTTAATAGTATGAATATTCTGTGTTAGTTCAATATAGCCAATGTCTTTATATCAGGATGGTTGTCAGAGAAAAGGGAAATTGACATTGTCCATAAGATATTCTAGTGCAATAAAGTGAATACAGGGACTGAAATTTCCAACAGCGGATGTTGGAGTTATATTCCTGAGGTCTCTTCAGCTCAGAAAACTGCAATCTCCTCCATTGCTTATTGGGGAAAGTGAGACCTTGTAAAAGAGATATTTCAAAGGGTGTTCTTGTTCTGGACTTAGTGCTGTAGGACAGCCCCCTTCCTCTCTCTTCAATCTCACTTCACTTTGCTTGCTTCTTTGAGAATTATCCCACACTAATGAGACTCTTGTTTAGCTGCAATAAATTTAAAGTGGTTCCCTTTAGTCCTTTGTTAAGAAGGAGTTTAAGGCCATATACTGACTGAGAATTAAAGTGTGGGTAGGAGAGAAATCGTTGCTGTGCATTTTTTAACTCAGATAGACTGTTTCTGAAAAACCATTAGTTCTTCCAGTTTAAAAATCTTGGCTTTTTGTATCTGCTTGTGGCAATACTTTCAAATACAGATTTACTTGTAATGAGACTCATTGGTGATGCTCTTTGATTTTTTCCCATAAACAGCTCTACCATATATCATGTGGACATGAGGACAGAAATAGAAGGCACAGATTTGCTTACCCAATTCCATTGTGGCCCTTTATTAAATTTGTTTCTGTAGTTGTAGGTCTAGTTACATGGAATAGCTTTCACAAATCGCCACACACAAGTTTTTAATTTATTGCTTCTCAGCTCTAAATCCACTTATCACTGCAAAGCTTTGTCAGTAGATAGTGATGGAGATAGATAATAGGAAGAGAGCCCTTCATTCATTAGTGGTATTGATATTTTCTTGGCAGGCTCCTATATCACATTAGGCATCATCAGGGTTCACTTCTGCAGTGTGGATGGTTTTCTAGACCCTGGCTCTGCAACACAAGGAGCTTCACCAGCACCTGGCTCCTATGCTGAATGAGTAGTTTCTCCAGCACCGGCTCCTTCAGCACCAAGCTTCCATGTTACAGGGCAGTCAACTGCATCCAGTGACCAATAATTTCCCCCGCATCCCCATTCCAACAGTTTCACAGTGGAGTGCCCTTCATGTGACAGGACTTTCTGTGGCAACCTGAAGAACAATTTCAAGTACTGGAGCAACAGCATTGCTAGTCTTCTGCCATCCAGTGATGAATGGCCATTCATATGTCAACAAGTTCTGAATTGCAGACCAAAAAGACTCCTCTCTAGGTGTTCTATCTTAGCTCAAAGGGTACTGCTAAACCTTATATATGCTATGCTTATCTTTGTTAGAATTCTCATTATTTCTTCCCAGGGATGACGGTTAATTTTGTATGTCAACTTGGCTCTCCTACAATGTGTTGGCCAGCTGTTTAGTCAAACAGTGCTCCAGATATTGCTGTAAAAGTATTTTTAAATATAATTAACATGTACAATTAGTTGATTTTAAGCAAAGAAGAGTGTTCTTTAGAATGTGGCTAAGCCTTATAAAATAAGGAGAAAGCTTTAAGAGAGAAGTTTGAAGTTTCCTGAACAATAAGAAATTATGAGTTTTCAGTCTTCACACTTAAAACTGAAACATCATGTCTTACGTGAACTTCCAGCCTTTGGCCAGCCCTACAGATTTTATATTTGGCATTCCTCACAGTCTGATGAGCCACTTCTTTAAAACAAATCTTCCAGGGATTTCCTCTATATATTCTATTCATTTTGTTTCTCTGAGAACCCTAAGTAACATACGCTAGCCAACTGTTTGTTAATTTAATCCCTTGTTAGAGTCAATTTTTAAAATTAAACTTTCCCTATGGTGGTTTCTGTTTCCTGATTGGAACCAACTAATCCAATGCTCTTGCCAATATACTGACATCATACAGGTCTGTGAGAGAGGTTTTTTTGGTGATAAGGTTGGAATCCTGAAATATAAAATTCAGTATTAGGAGGGATTTCATATTTTTATTCTGTGTCTATTATGCTTTTCCAGGGTTCTGGCCATCTATATTTGAGGTGAAGTGGGTGGGTACAAGTCAAAAAAAAAAAAGTAAAATAAATTCACTACCTAAAACAATCAGGGGTACACATACACTTTAAAAATAGAATTGGAGTTATATGGCTATTTATTGGGCATATATCATTTTCCTGATTTTTTGTTGTGACTATTTTTGGAACAAAAAAGAAAAGATGAAGAATAGCAATCATTCCCTAATTAGAGAAGAAGTCATATTTTAATCATGTAGATACATAGAATCATCAAAAGTGGTAGAATAATATAGGAACAGCTCATAATTAGAAATACATATGGAAGAACTCACAATTGGAAACAAACAAATAATTCTGTATGAAAAACAACTATGAGTTACTTCACTCTTTTCCACCTATATAAATGTGCCTCTGAGTAACCTGGGTATCATTTATTATTTTTTTGAAATCACCTCTCTTAAATCACTATATGCAATAATTCACCATGTTGGCACTTGTTAGCACAAAAATATATTTCAAATTAATTCACTTCTCTTCAGTTGTACATACATTACAGGAACTTTTCAGTTGTTAGCCTTAGCTAATTCTCCATCATTTTGCTCTGGGATTAATGCACCAGTTTCCTAATATTTTCCTAGATTTCATTATTCCCTTCTTCAGTCTAAGTAATTTATAAAATCAGTTGAACTGATGTTTGATAATGTCAATAGTATCATGCAACTTTCCAACTTTAAGACTACCTATGCTTTGAAAACAAAACTAAATTATTTAATACAAACTAGAACAAAAACAAAAATAACATTCATTGTGTTTTTATCTTAAACCAATACCTTTTTAAGTACCATGCATATATTAAATACTTCTTTTTCAACATTATGTTTAATATTCTGTAGATATTATTATTCCATAAATGAACAAAATAGACAGATAAAGGTTAATGAATTTTCTCATACAACTAATGACTGCTGCTATCAAATTTAAACACAAACTAATGGCAAACTTCACCATGTTAATTTGCATGTTCTACCCAGATTGTTGTTGAGCATAATTCTTCATAGACATTTACTTCAGTTCTCCCAGTTACTCACTATGTTCTAACCACACTGGTATTTTTAAGGTTTCTACAATGAATCAAACTCCTTTCCTTTTCAGCTCTTCCCACGTGCTGTTTCATCTTCTTAGTATGCTTTGCCTCCCACTATCAATGTGATTATTTTTACTCAGAGCCAAATTAAAAAGTCACTCTTCTACAAAATGACAGGATCACTGGCCATTTTTAAAAGGTTCTATATGCCACTATCCCATAGGACCTGTATTTCTTGTATGTACTGCACATATGATTAAAAATGTATATTTTTCTCCATTTGATTAATTTCTCTTTTCTCAAGTAAAGTATATAAGGACAAAGACTGAATCTGTTTTGTTCACCAGAGGGTTTCCAGTGCCAAACAATAAACAGTTTATGGATGACTGAACAAGTGAGGTATGGAGGCAGCTCTCTTGATAGGAACTGAAGGGGTTCCCATCTGGCAGCTTCCATTATTTCTAAATACAGGATCTCTTTCTCAGTGAGAGATCGAAAGGAGCTGGATGTGTGAGAAAAATGAGATTTAATGCACTGTTATATAAGGTGAAGAAGGAATATGTAGTGTTAGCAATCTGTCTCAAGATATACTTTTTTTTTTCTTTTAAATATCACTCATTTTTGGTGGTATGAGAGAAAAACAAGTTTATCCATATTTGGGGTTTGTGCTTACGGTTAAATGGAAAAGACAGAGGTTGACGATCACTGGAGATGGTGAACTGAGCAGTCAGAGTGCATGGATGAGTGGTCTATGTTGAGGTTGAAACCTCCCAAAATGAAGAGACAAGTTGAGGTACTGATAAATTAAGTTTATCAATAATTCAATGGAACAGTTATTTCAAAGTAATATTAGGAAACAATTAAGTCATCAGTCTCAGTTCTGAATCATGAAGATAGAAAAAAGTGAACTATCCCTATTTTCATAGAGCTATATGACAAATGGTCTTTAAGATACATATAATTTTATTTAAGACAAAGATGCAAGAACTAATGTCAAGGATATAAGCAGTATGGTTAATTAGAGGGTAAGAGTTGTGGAGAGTAAAGTGGAGGATTTGGGGAAAGAAGGGAGAAACTCGGGTTTAGGTTAGTATCATCAAAAGTATATAACTGTGTAGATAACAATAGAGCAAAAATGCTTAACAGTTCATGGAAGGGGTAGTCTCTTATGCTTTGTTCATTTATCTAGGAAAACAGATATGATAGACAGAATGAATTTTATCTTGATATTCCCTTGTAAGATTATGAACAACTGAGTCTAACATAATATAGGTGTAATATAGAATTAAAGATGTTCTTATAGTTGTGATGATATTGCTTTTCTTCATAAACATATGTTGGAAGCTGCCATGCTTATGTGTGGATGTGCACTTGCAGAAGGGAGCAAAAGAGAAATGGTTCTAAACACATTAGACACTGGTATCCAGTGTCATTTGGTTGCACTTTACCATGCCTGGAAGTGGCACACTCCCCTTTCCCTTTCTTACTACATGCTCAGCTTAAAGTACATTTGTTCTCTAAAATATTCAAGGTTTTTGAAATATATTTTTTCAATATGATACATAAAAAGCAATGTTACTTTTCTAGTATGAAATATCACAAATGTTTTTGTTTTATTCTGTATTCAGCTCTTATAGAACAAACTGAAATGTGCCTACAAAGCCATGACCACTTTTTCACTCTTCTTTTTATTTTTTCTCTGTAGTTAATCTCTGCCAAATTACACCTTATATTGAATTCACCTTTTCTCTCACTTAAACCTCAATCCAAGTTCTTAAGATCTTTTTATGGCATCCAAAAGAAGGAAGTTTCAATAAAATATACCATTATGTGATTGGTTAGGACAATTACTGCTATGGACAAATTTTTACTTCTTTTTCTTTGTAGTTTGTATAGAACATTATCTTTTATCTTCTGTCCAAATATTAAATAAGCATGTTTAATAATGAATGCAACTAAATGGTGTTATAACTACTTCAAGAAATATATGATGATTATACACTATTCTTTGATGGAAAAAACACAAGCAAACATTCTTTTATTATCTCTTTGGAAGTGCTTCCAATAAATCCAATATCACCAACAACACATAAAGTATAATATAGTAATGTTGGATATGTTTTACATTATTAATGAATATTCTGAATTCTCAGAGGCAGACATTTAAAAATGTAAACCAGTTATGTATTTGTTATTAATGATCTAATCTCTTTATCTATATATTTATATTGATATATGTCTATGTCAAGGGTAAAAATAATATTTACATAGCAGAGCAAGTTTAGTATAATCTACTTATGCTAAAACAAATTTTAAAGGAAAAATTTTAGGTTCAAAATAAAATAATCTATCATCATATTTTCAGAAATGTATACAACATAAATGAAGAACATAGAGCTTTTTATTTGTTTCTGATTCTTAAAATTTTATATCTATGAGAATAAATAAGACAACTCATTTTTCTGTGCCTAAAGAAGCAGTCATTAGGAGTAGACACTGAATGTTGAAAGATACATGATGGAAAATGAATAATTAAATCATCTATAATAAATTTAAGTAACATAGCTCCTATCTGTAAGGACTAATATTGGAAGTTACCCAAAGCAATTTGAGAAAATATCTTCAATTTTCTACTATCCTTCTAATTTCTAGTTACTTGCATACTCAGGTTCAGTCTGCAAAGTAATGATTCCAGGTACCAGAACCATAAAAAACAGGGCATTATGTGACCTTTTAACTTGTTACTTTCCAGATCATCATTTGAAAACTGTGTTATTATAACCACATGATTCGACTTCTTTAACACTTTTGATCTATGCCAACATGAATGATGAAGTAAGGACATTTGGTTAACACCTTGGTTATAATATGGTATGGTCTTTTGCCAATTTATATACAGTAGTTTCTGATTGTTTTAAATTGCGCGTCATTCTAATCAGTGTGATGAACTCTCACACCAACCTACTTCATCACACCTGGGATGTGAATGATCCTTTTGTTCAGTATATTCACACTGTACAAATGACCCACCCTTTTAGTCATCTTGTTTTCCAGCTTGATTGTCACAGAACTGCACTGCTGTGTTTGTGTTCAAGTAACCCTTATAGTAGCCTAAGGCTATGTCACAAGGTCTTCAGTACTCACCTTACATCATCTCAGCACATAGGCATTGTATTGTCACACATCATCACAAGGAGTATGAGTATAGTACAATAAAATATTTTGAGAGAGACCACATTCACATTAGTTTTATTGCAGTATATTGTCATAATTATTCTATTTTATTATTAGTTATCATTGTTAATCTCTTACTGTGCATAATTTATAAATTAAACGTTATCATAGGTATGTATATATTTTAAAAAAAACATAGTAAATATAGGGTTTAGTAGTATTCAATGTTTCAGGCATCCACTGGGGGAGTTCTTGGAATGTATACCGAGCAGAAAGGGGGAGCTACTGTAATCTTGAAATGCTTCCTAAGAAGGAAATTAGAATATCTACCTCAAGACAAGGTTGAGTGTATTGAAATAAGAAAATGTAAGTGAAAAGAGAATGCAAGTTGCTTTTATTAGAACACTTATCAAATTTTACTAATAATAACACAAGTATTGAGACTACATTTTATTGACAGCAGTGTTATCCCTCAGGTACACATCTTACTTCAAAGTGAAAAAGGAAGCAACCTTATTTATTTCACTTATATCAACATTTCAGAAGACATTCCAATGGTCTTTAAAGACTATCAAATAAAAAAGTTCCCATTTACATGGAAATTGATCTAAATGAAGGACTTCTGGCCTCTGCTTAGGATGTAAAAAGTATAAAGAGCTTTATTTACAACCACAGAACAACAAATATGCTAGAAAGTATGAAAATAGACAATTTTCTTGAACTCCCTTGAGAGATGAGAACCCAGCACTCTGATGTGATTTTATCCCATCAAAAAATTAGGATTGCTAGACTGTTGTATAGAACAAAGTTGGAGACTCACACTGCCAAATTTAAAGACATACTATAAAGCTCCAGTAATAGATGGTGTGGTTTTAACATTGGATCAGTGGAACAGAATGGAGAAGTCATAAAATTTCTCACATGAATGCAGTCAACTTATTTTTGACGAAGTTTTAAAGGTAATCCAGTGAGCCCTGACAGTTGTGGCTCAGTTGGGTATCATTCTGCAGAGCATAAAGTTGTTGGTTCAACTCAGGATCAGGGCATATACCTGGGTTGTGGGTTTGGTCCCCTGTCAAGGTGTGTATGAGAGGCACATCAATATTTCTCTTCTTCTTCATCTCCCTCAACTCCTCTGTCTCTAAATATAAATAAATATTTTATAAACAAATAAAGTTAATCCAGTGAGGAAAGATAGTCTTTTCAACAAATATAACTGGAAGAATTGCATGTCCACATGTTGCTAGGAGAATTGAATATCCACATGCAATTTAAAAAGAAACAAACAAACCTCAACCCATACTTCATATCTTATACAAAAACTGACTCAAAATAGTAAACACCTTAGTGTAAAATATAAAATTTAAATTTCTTATTAGAAAATATATTTTAAAATATCTATGACCTCAGATTAATTATAAGTTCTTGGATACAATATCAAGGGAACAATCTATGAAAAAAATTAAGTAATAAACATCATCAAAATTAAAATATTTTCACTTAGCATAATACCCTTAAGGTATGATCCATGTTATCACAAGAATAAAATTTCATTATTTTTTATGACAGAGTAGTATTCTATTGTGTAAATGTACCACTAATTTTTTATCCACTAATCTATTGGTGAGTATTTGGATTGCTTTTATATCTTGACTATTGTAAATAATGCTGCAATGAACATGGGGGTGCATGTTGTCTTTTGAATTAGTATTTTGGATTTTTTCAAATATATTCCCAGAAATGAGATTTCTGGTCAAAAGGCAGATCCATTTTTAATTTTTGAGGAACCTTGACACTGCTTTCGACAGTGGTTGTACCAGTCTGCACTCCCACCAACAGTACAGTAAGGTTTCTTTTCTCCACATCTTCGTCAGCATTTGATATTTGTGGACTTATTCATGATAGCCATTCTGACAGGTGTGAGGTATTATGCTAAGTGAAGTACATAAGAAAGAAAAAGACAAATATTCTATAATTTCATTTATGTATGGAATCTAAAGAACAAAATAGAAATAGGCTCATATATAGAGAGAACAGACTGACGTTTGACAGTGGGGAGGAGGGTTAGGGGCTAGGTAAAAAAGGTGAAGGGATTAAGAAGTAAAAAATGGTAGTTACAGAATAGTCACAGAGATATGACTTACAGAATAGGGATATAGTCAATAATATCATAATAACTGTATGGGTTTAGGTGGGTACTTGTAATATCAGGTGGGTCACTCTGTAAAGTACATGATTGTTTAACTACTATGTTGTACACCTGAATCTAATACAGAATAACATTGAATGTGAGTTGTAATTAAAATTATGTGTATATATATACAATGATACTAAAAACATTAGACTATTTTTCTTTGTGAAAAATATTAAGAGAATAAAAAGCCAAGCCATAGACTGGTGAAAAATTTGCACATTACGTATCTGATAAAATATGTTTTCCAGAATACACAAAGAATACTTAAAATTAACAGTAAGAAAATGAGCAATCTAAGTTTTAAATGGGCAAAATATCAGAACAGAGTCTTCACACAAAATACTTTAAAGATTTAAAAAACATAGTAAAGTGTTCTCAATATATTACTCATTAGGGTTATAAAAATAAAAAAGACACAGTGAGATAGCATTCCATATCTTTTAAAACAACTCAAATCAACATCAGTTGGTAACATTAAGTCTTGAGGATTCAGAGCAACTGGAACTTACATACTATGCAAACTGGACAGCAACTTAAGTAAACAGTTTAGGAGTTTTATATAAAGTTAAACAGATATTTTTCATATGAACCAACATCCTATTCACAGAAATTTACCCCCCCCAAATTAAAATTTATGTTTTCAAAATACTGATATGCAGATGCTTATAGAGGTTTTAAGCATAATTGTTCTAAATTGGAAAGAATTCGAATAACCCTTATTAAGAAAAGATAAACTGTGGTATATCTGTACAAGAATTCTACTTGTCAATAAAAGTGTTTTGGAATAATCTACTAATTTGAGCAACATCATTAATTAAATTTAAATGAATTATGCTAAGTATAAAAAGTCAAATTTAGAAAGCCAAATAAATACTGTATCATTCCACATATAATATTTTGTGAAGGCAAAATGATAGGTATCAGCAGTTTCCAAGGCTGGGATAGAGTGAATGATTGAAGTATAGAGTGATGCACAGAACTTTGGAGTTGATAGAACTGCCTTTGATTTTTACTATGGTAATAATCACACACATTATATGTTCATTGATACTTACAGAATTATACACTAGAAATGGATAATTTGTTGTATGTAAATTATACCCTCATTTTAAAAAGGAAAAAAATTAGAAATAAAATGCTTTTAAGTAGTGAGTATACTAAATGTAATATTTTATTTAGAAGGTAATTAAAACTAGATCTGCCTGAGAGACAATGAAAATTTAAAAAATGAATAATAGCCTATTTTTATACAATAGAAACAAAAACCACAACCAAGTCATAACTTTGGTTTGGAAAAAAAAAAAGAGACAATGATATTTAGTCCATCATACACAATATATCACCCAATTTAAATCTGTTAAAAAAGTTTATTAAGCACTACTTTTAGATAGGAGTTATTCATGGATATAACAAGTTCTATTTGTCAAAGTAAAGGAGAAGGTGAAAACAGAAATGGACAGGAGAAAAAAAGTAAAGAGGGAAGAAATAGATTCAAAGTATGATGGAGAGGAGGAACAAGAGGGAGGATTTTTAATGTTTTTAAATGGGTACTTTTTCAGAATGCAAGTATTAAAAATTGGACAAAATATATAAGTAAAAGCAAGCATAACTAGATACTACCATGTTTCCAAAAGTAGTTACTCAAAGGTTAACAATTACAAAAGAAAAAGTTAGTCTTCTCTTCTTCAGAGCTGCGTACAGAGGTGGCAGATTGTAAAACCCGAGTTTGTCAAAAATAAAACAGAGAAGTTAAATCTGGCACCAGTCAGATCAATAGGCCAAAATTAAGCAGAACTGGTGGAAACCCAGAGGCACTGACAATAGGGTATGCTGAAGATTCAAGGGCCAGATCTTGATGCCCAACATTGGTTATAAGAACAACAAAAAAACAAAGCACACTGCCCAGTAGCTTTTGGAAGTCCCTGGTGCCCGATGTCAAGGAGCCTGAAGTGCTGCTGGTGTGCAACAAATCTTACTGTGCTGAGATTACTTACATCTCCTCAAAAAACCACAGAGCCGTTGTGGAAAAGCAGCCCAGCTGGCCATCAACATCACCAATCCCAATGCCAGGCTGTGCAGCAAAGAAGAAAATGAATAGACAGTTTGTGTACACATTGTATTTATGTTAATAAAACCATAAAATTCTGCCATCTGGCATTTCTGCCCTTGGCAGGGGGAGGGAAGCAAGGAAGGAGACTGTTTTTTACAGGAATCTGAGTTTCTACAAAAGGATCATGATATAAGGACCATATACACAGAGATGCATTCACAATATCTGTTATTTGAGCACAATTCTATATATTTAAAGTTTCAGATTGATCACTAATAATCATTCCAGAATTTTGGTCAGCAAAATGAAAAAAGCATTACTGTGCATAATGTTCAGCAGTATTTTTAAATTTTTTTTGATAAAAAAAAGCTATTTATGTCTTGCAAACAGATGAATAATAAAAAACTATCCCCTAGTATAGAGGAACAGCAAACACACCCTGGATTATTCTACAAAAGATTCCACCTTTTTCTGTTTTATTAAGAGTCAGGCACCTGAAAGAAACAAAAGTTTTTATGCTTTTTTTTCCTCTATATTGCTGACATAAACCTACCCAGGTCACACCCATGTGCTCTGTGTTCCCCTGACAAATAATAAAGAGAATCTGCCTTCATTCATTTTTAGTAAACAAATGGTGAATCCTGGGTTCTTTCTGTTTACTAACTAGCTGCATGATTCTTGCTATGTCAGTTCTAAAATACTTTGATACCACCTTCTTCTATCATTTCATTTTGGGTAAAAGGAAGTAATATTAAGAAATTAAGTAATTTCTTGGAATTTTATTGTTTTAAATTAAAATTTTGATAGATAATTTGTGCTAATGAGTAAAAGGTTACCAATAGGAATTTCTTTCCTATCTCTCAAAATGTCTATTTTAACCTACATATGTAGAGAAAATGAATGCCCTATCCTTGTGCTCTAACTCAAAGGAATGAATTGACCACTGAAAATGTGGGACCAGGTGGAACGAGAAGGTGGTTTTAGTAAGGTGGGGAAGATAGAATGTCAGTAATTTCTTAAATCCCAGGATGCCTAAGAAATGAATTGGAATGGGCCAGTGCAGTAATATGATATGTAAACTGAAGAGAATACAGTAATTCTGTGGCAAGCTGGCTGGTGGATTCAACAAGGGGCGAATCTGTGTGTCTACCCTCCTTTTATGTGACTGAGATTCAGTAATCCTCCTCCACTCTTTAAACCAGATAGAAAGAGCCTTGAACTTTTATGCACAACTATTGAGAGACTGCAGGGACCTGGCTGTAATTATTTCCTAGAAACTGGATTGACTGTGTGCAGACCCTCCAGAGGACAAGCTTGCTGAGGCAGCACGTCATTTAAGGATACCAGTCTCTCAAGTGGGCTGAAAAAAATTCTTCAAAGATTCAGACTGACATTTTTCTAATGGTGGATTTATACATGATATTGTCAAAGGAATTTAATTTTTAGAGAATTTAAGGAAGTTCTGGATTTATACTTTCAAATTTATAGCAGTACTCCCAGTAAATTTGCTAAAACACTCATTTCCTAACCTTTTCTTCCTTGGAACTAAAAACCGTGTTGCTCAGCCCTACATTTTCTATCATTCATTTTCTTGATGTCCATCTTGGGGAAGTTATTTAATTTCTCCAATTCTTAAATTCCTTATCTGTGTTGTGATCATATCTACTTTATACAGAATTATTGTGAAAATATATTAATTTTGAAATAAATATATAAAGTTCTTCACATCATGGCAAGCACAGATTTGATACCTAATACATTTTAACTATTATAATTATGTCTTCATTCTTTCTGGCATTCAGTCCCCAGCAGAGTGCCTAACATACAGTGGACCCTGGTTTAATATGTACTGAGCAAATGAGTATGTCTTTGGAATATGTCTCCCAACAAGTTAAGTCTTCTGTAATTTCTAAAAAATATAGTTGTCTTACCTGGCAAAATTTTGTGTGTGTGTGGTGAATCGTAAGCAAAATGATCTGTTGACAGTCTTGAAGAACTGGAACTTGTTTTAAAATTATTTTCATTAAAACAGTGCAGTGGTTTTATTAGACATTGCACTATATAACTGGTTATCTTGAAAAGAATTCCAAAAAAGTTTAATTCTTTTTGCAATAGATCATAAACATCACAGGAAAATATACTATAAATATGTATACGTGTATGTGTACATGTTTATTTTGTTTATACAATACCTATGTGATCTCGATTAAATATTATTTTTAGTAATTTCTTGTTTGGAAATTACCCAAGGTCATTTTTATCCTCTTATTTAAATGTTAATTTTGGGGGATTTCTCATTGTATGCTTGCTTTGGCTAACTCTTCTGCTTTCTTTTTATTGCTTTTTAAAGCTTGTTTGGAAAAAACTTGTATATCCATGCTCAGTGATTTAGTTCTGTTGATAAATGCATTCACAGTTCTATGTGCTTGTTTGGACATTACCATAACACATAAACCTATGCTTTTACTCCTTTAAAGTAAAACATATTCTTTATTTCTTACAGTCTATTAGGTTTTAGCCAACTTGTCTTTGTTTGCAATTGTAATTCCCAACTAATTAATTTTTGTTTATTTTTGTTATATTTTTCTGATTTTGAAATTTAAAGAAATGTGTATTGATGGAACTACAATTCATAACATTTATCTTTCATTTCTTATTTCGTCTAGCTGATGCCATTATATAATTACTAAAATTCTAACAAAAAGTTGTTACATTTTCATTTTATGTTTTATTCAGAAATATTTTATTTCTAGAATATATGTTATTAATTATAATGTAAAACACTAGTCTAGTATTTTGACTTTTAACAAAGGACATGTGACAAAATTATATTTAGATTGTGAAAGAGGGAAACTTTCTAATCATTCATATTAACTATCCATCCAGGAACTTTAAAAAAATGTATTAAATTAAAAAAAAAAAAACTAATTTACGGGATATGAAAAGTCTAAATTCTATTTCTGTGACTGTAACAAATTTTTTAAAGGTTATGCACTCAGAATATTCTTATTTCCTGTCTTCAAGCTTATCTCACAAGAAAGGAAAGGGACAAAAGGTAAAAATGCCATTGTTGCCATCTCCATTTCCTGCACAGGCTTCACTCATTTTGCACTTAAGAGGGGTACAGAAATTAGGCATGACTCTTGTGTGTTAGTCTTATAATTAGTACTTTCTAATCTAGTCACAAGAGCCAATCACCTACTGTTCTTAGTCACATCGGATCTACAAAGCAAGAAGTTACATAAGGTAAATTCCTCTTGGCATTTATTGTTCACAGCACAAGAGAAAGGCATTAATTGGCTGTAATTTTAAATTCCAAAAGAATTTCTTCAGAGTTCAGCTTAGATTAATGCCCACATGTCATTAAGTGTTTCTATACCTTTCTGTTAAAGACTAGAGCTGTTATTAAACTTCAAGCTGATGAAATGTTGAGGTAACATTTTGAAGTACAAAGAGGCAATCAGTGACTTAAACCTACTGCTTTGTTATGCTGCAGAAAAATACAACTTCTGTGTGGGATACTAACTGAAAAGTTTAATCACAGGTTGTCTGTAGTGCCGTCTGCCTCTAGTTACCTTAGAAAAAAAAAGGCCATCTTGGATCACCTTAATCTTTGTGAGGAGAGAAGAGGCCATTATAGAAACCTAGGCAGGTAATGTTTATCAATGGCAGGAAATGAAACAAATGGAGGACTTTTCATCAGCTTAGCTCTTACCCATGAGTAACACAAAGGGCATCAAAAACAATCTGTAGTAAAGTAGATAAAGCAATTGCTAGCCCATTAACTTGTAAAATTAAAGTGGTAAAAGATAAGAGCATGAATACATGCTGTAATTGGAAGGAGAAATATGCCCCCTGCAACAATAAGTGATATCTTAAGACCAAAATTGAAAAGTTTCACTTTAACAAATTTAAGAGTTTGGGTCATTTTCTTTTTCTTTTTTGTATATTTTATTGATTATGTTCTTACAATAGTTCTAATTTTTTCCCCTTTGCTCCCCCCCAACCCAGTACCCCCCTTCCCCCAGCAATCCCACCCCGCTTAGTTCATGTCCATGAGTCATGCATGTAAGTTCTTTGGCTTCACCCTTCCCTATATTCTTTTTTTTTTAATTATTAATTAATTTTTTATAACAATAAAAAGTAACAATTCCCCCCTCTCAGACTTAAGACCCTTTATAATCTTATAAAGGACAGTGGTCCAGGCTCTTGTGCTCCTCTAGCTGCTTCAAGCTGGACATGGTCGTTGTCCTACCTACCCTTGGGTCCAGAAATCCCTAATAAGAGTGGGGGTGCATTACTATCAGGTCCAATCTTTTTTTTTTTTTCACCACACTTTATTCTCCTTCACAGCCTTCTTATCTTCTAATTCTCTTATTATTCCCAATTCTGTTCTGACCCAAATTTCTACATTCTAAGTAACATCACTGGGTGGTTTTGAAATCGTGCTACTATATAAATCTGCCTTATGGATAAAAATCAAGAATATTAATAAATCTTTTCCCCAAGTGAATAAAACATATATTGAGCACAAATGGACACAAAGAAAGAAAATGTTGGGACAGAATTCTAAACCACATTACCATAGGACATAATCTGTCTAAAAAATACCTATATTTTTAAATCAAGATATTTTTCTTTTTCTGGAAGGTTTGTGTGTATGTTTCTCTGTGTGAAAAATCCTTTAAGGACTTATACAAAATAAGAAGTAACATAAATGCATTTTTTTATTTTTAAAAAGTATTATTAATATACCCTCTATTGCTAGCTAGATGTGTTTGTTCCTTTTAATCTTGTTCCATTTACACATTTTCCTACATTATAATATCAGCCAGTTTCTATATAAGAGTAATGAAAGATGGCAAAGCACCCCTATGTTCACTGCAGGGTTAATTAAAATCACCAAGATATGGAAGCAGCCCAAGTGTCCAGCAGTAGAGTAGATAAAACAACTATGGGACATTTACACAATGGAATACTACTCGGCCATAAAAAAGAAGAAAGATTTACCCTTGTGACAGTATAAATGGAGAATATTATGCTAAGTGAAATAAGCCAGTCAGAGAAAGACAACTACCACATGATTTCAGCCATATGTGAGCTCTAATGAACAAACTGAACAAACAAGCAAAATGGAGACAGACTCATAGATAGAGGTCTGGGGGAGGGTCAGGGGTGGAGAGATTGAGCAAAAAGAAAAAGGGACACATGGATATGGGCAACAGTGTCATGACTGCAGGGGAGACAGAGTATAAGGGGACTAAATGGTAATGAAAAAAATACAATAAATATTTTTTAAATAAAATAAAATAATAATTAATAAAATCAATTATATATATACACAGTAGTGTCTTTCTTCTTTTCTATCTTTGTGACTATCCACATACAAAAAAAAAAATGAATTAAAAAAAGCAAACTCAGAACAAAATGAGCATTTGAAAAAAATATTACGCCACGACTGACTTGTACTCTGTAGTTAGACTTACAATGATTGTATCAGTACTGAACATATACATACAGGCTCCTTTTTTTCTTGTAATTATTTCCTAAATAATAACAGTATGACAACTGTTTATGAAGAATTTACATTATATTAAGTATCATCGGTAATATGGAGATTATTTACAGTGTCTAGGAGGGTGTGGGTGGCTTATAGGCAAATACTATATCATATTATATAAAGGACTTGAGCATCCATGGATTTTAGTATCCACAGGGGTCCTAGAAACAATCCCCCCCACTCATATGAGTGTGGATCATATATAAAAAGAATTTAAAACATCATTAATGATTTTATATCAATTACATTATAAAACTAACACTTTGGAAATATATATATGTATAATGAAAATAATGTCACCTATTTATTATTATTATTTTTAAAGTAACTAATAGACAATTTAAAATTATATATATGACTCTCTCTTGGTGCTCAGATTATATTTCTATTAGATGATAGTTTCCTAGAAAATGGGAAAAAATGTTACCATGATTCTGATTAATTCTTTTTTTTTCTATTTTCTATTTTGTTTTTTCAATTACAGTTGTCCAATTTTTTTCCCCATTGTTCCCCCCTACCCAGCCCACCTCTTCTCTCACAATCATATCCCTTCCCGTTGTCCATGTCTATGAGTCAGTTATACATGTTCTTTGACTAAAACCTTCCCTTACTTATCCCCCTTCTCTCCATCCCCCCTCCCCCCTAATAACTGTTATTCTGCTCCTTGTTCTATTTAGTTCATTTGTTTATGTTGTTTTTTAGTTTCCTGTATTAGGTGATACCATATGGTATTCTTCTTTCTTTGCCTGGCTTATTTCACTAAGCACAATTCTCTCTAGTTCCATCCATGTTGTTGCAAATGGCAGGAGTTCCTTCTTTCTTTCTGCTGCATAGTCTTGACAGGATGTCAATGTAAGATAAGAAGCATAGAGTGAGGGCACTGCATCCAAGAGAGTTCCAAGATGCCCTAATGATGCAGAAAACAAATAAGCATAGAATACTGACAAAGTAATTTAAGCATTGCAAACTTCAAGTGTGTGTTAAAGATTCATCACAGTAAGCAACAGAATGTCTGAGATATTTAACCTCAATATCTGGTAGTGTATGAGTGTATAATTGCCTTTATAAGTATTAGAAAAGAGAAAGTAATCATGAGACATACAAAAAGATACAGTAATTTAAAAGAAGAGACCATGGGGAAGAACCAAATCAAATGGCTTATGAAATACATCGCAAATAAGAAGGTTCAGTAGAACATTGCATCTATATAGCTGTAAGATGCAGAAATGAAAAGAGAAGAGGATAGACTGTGTCAAGACAAAAATATTGAAAACCAGTATGCCAAGTACAATGAAGGCAGGGGTGACTTTACCCAGGAGAAATACAGCTTAAGTTTCAGGGCTTCTCCTTTGCAAAACTTCTTTTCCAGGGCCTGGAAGATGTGTTGTAATTCTGTATTTGTGTCTTTATATTTATGTACATATTTATTTATTTTTCTTAAAGAGGATCCCTGATGGTATAAGTTTCGAGATCCAAAAAACCTGTACCAGTGATTTGTACACCAAGGAGTGAATGTATACTGCAGTCACTCATCCACATTTCCCCACAAATATTCAGCAAACATATGATTTGTAGTGGGTATTCTTGGGAAAAGTTGGTGATCCCCTAATGGAGCAGTTCTCTAGGCAAAGAAAACAGATAATAAACACATTTTGATTGGTTAATACTGATCTGAGAAAATTAAAAATAAAATATTGCGAAGAATTTTCCCACTCAATAGACTTTCTTTCTTAATTTTCTGATGTTTATAATCAGTTTGGCTGTCAAGATATAGCAGAGATAAGTTTGTCATTCAATTTACCAGAGTATAGCAGATGCTAATATAAAAATGAACACACTGAGTAATTTTCATAGAGTATAATAAATCTAAATACACAACTGTCCACATACACATTCTGATAAAATATGAATTTTATTATGGAGTTATGGATATTTAGTGTATGTTTCTTTTTTTTGTAAGTACTATGTTTTCATATCTGGGAAATTATTTCATTTTAGTCAAGTCAAATAAATACTATAAAACCTTACCTTTTCTTATAATATTTAACAAGCATTTCTCAAAATCCCCTACTATAGGAGCATCATGAATGTGTGAGTATTGTTTGCATTTATGTTGGTACCAAGGCAGAATCATAGACTATATCACAGTTAAAACCTTGCCAAGATTTAACAGTGATGTTCACATGCACTTACAACTTGCCTCACTAACTGGGAATAGTACAGTCTGAGGAGACAACAGACTGTTGTATCTATTTTTTTTTTTTTGAACTGACTTTCTGTACATTGCTTTCTGTTGTACTTGCGGTACCTGTTGATTAAACTTTGTCTGTATGGTGCAACATCTTAAAGAAGGGGACTTTTACAGAAAGCAAGGGAGAAAACTCATAACTGCGAAGGTAGATGAGATGGTGCACAAAAATAGATGAGTAGATGAGGCCTTAGTTTGTATATTTTTATTTTATGTACTAAATAGAATGAAAGGAAGCAAGAGGTAGATCCTGAGAGACCAAAGAAGAAATGAACGCATGCTTCATCAACAGGTACCATGGAGCAAAGGATGTATACAAACATTATTATATCAATGAGAGAGGATAACAAAAGTAAACACTTTGGCAATCTTTATATTCATTTTTTTAGGATATTAATAAATAAAGCAATACAAAAATAATGATAATTTGAAATAGTGTTTCCTTGTTGATTAAATGATATTGAGGTACTGATAATGAGTCCCATTTTCTTCACATTTGCTGGTATTTGTCTGATTTATAGTTTCCAATAAAGTTATTGTCATAGCCAGAGTTCAAAGTAAAATAATTTATGAATATATAGTGTGTGCTGCCAGGGTTATTCTTTCTTGTTGGTGAGTGTACATGTAGTCTGATAGAGGGTCCCCAGGTAGCTTTTCACATTCAAAATTATCCCTCTTTGTAGTTGCCAATGAATTTAATATTCTATTAGTGGAGGTTCTTTTCTATTGAATGAAGTATTTACTATTTTTTTTATATTTTATTGATTATATTGTTACAGTAGTCCCAATTTTTTTTCCTTTGCTCCCCTCCACCCAGTACCCCCACTGTTCCAACAACCCCACTCCCTTTAGTTCATGTCCATGGGTCGTGCACATAAGTTCTTTGGCTTCACCTTTTCCTATACAATTCTTAACTTCCCCCTATTTTGTACCAACCAATTATGCTTCTTAATCCCTGCAACATTTCCCCATTTCTCCCCCTCTCCCCTCCCTGCTGATAACCCTCCAAATGATCCCCACACATATGATACTGTTCCTATACTGGTTTGCTTAGTTGGATTCTGTTTTTAATTTTTTTAGATTCAGTTGTTGATAGTTGTGAGTTTGTTGTCATTTTAGTGCTCATAATTTTTATCTTTTTTTTTCTTTTTCTTAAAAAGTCCCTTTAACATTTCATATAATAATGGTTTGGTGATAATGAACTCTTTCAGCTTTACCTTGTCTGGGGAGAACTTCATCTACCCTTCCATTCTAAATGATAGCTTTGCTTGATAGAGTAATCTTGGTTGTAAGTCCTTGTTTTTCATCACATTGAATACTTTTTGCCAGCCCCTTCTTGCCTGCAACGTTTCTTTTGAGAAATCAGCTAACAATCCTATAGGTACCCTTTTGTAGGTAACTCTCTGCTTTTCTATTGCTGCTTTTAAGATTATCTCTTTATCTTTCACCTTTGGGATTTTAATGATGATGTGTCTTGGTGTGATCCTCTTTGGGTCTAGCTTGTTTGGGACTCTCTGTGCTTCCTGGGCTTCTATGTCTATTTCCTTCACCAAATTTGGGGAGTTCCCCTTCATTATTTTGTAACATAAGCTTTTAATTTCTTGCTCTTCCTCTTCTCCTTCTGAGACCCCCATGATTTGAGTGTTGGCATGTTTAAAGTTGTCCCAGAGGTTCCTAAACCTCTCCTCATTTTTTTTCAATTCTTGTTTCCTCACTCTGTAGTGCTTCACTATTTTTTTCTTCTTTATATTCCAAATCATTGATTTGAACCCCAGTTTCTTTCCCTTCACCATTGGTTTTGTGTGGATTTTCCTTTGTTTTACTTAGCATAGCCTTCACTTCTTCCCTTATGTGTCTGCCGTACTCAAGCATTTCTGTCAAGCCTGTGAGCATCTTTATCACTAGTGTTTTGAATTCTGTATCTGTTAGGTTGGCTATCTCATCAATCACTTAGTTCTCCTGCTATTGCTCCTGTTACATTGTAAGGGGTGGAGCCCTAGGCATTCATCAGTATGGGGTGGTCCGTTTCACCATGTTGTGGCGCTGGTGTGGGTGAGGGGTCTGAGAGGAAACAACGCCACTTGCTCAGCACTCGCCCCTTTTCCATGTGCTTCTCCTTCTTTGTATAGACTGGAGCTAGATAAAGTATTTAAATGCTAATATAAAAAAGAGCAAATGTAAAACTATTCTCTTTATTAATACATTAATAAAACATATCAGGTACATTCCAAATGGCAGATAACCAAGAGCAAGAAGAGAGCTTTGAGAAAGGACAAATGGAGAGAACCAGCAGTGCTTTGATGTTTCACCCAGGGAAGGATGGGTGAAACATGCAAGGGATAGGATGGGAATCAAACTGTATAAATGAGGATTACAGAAAGGGAAGGAGGTTTCATCAATGGGAAAGAAACTTCATCATAGGCAGCAGTAACTGAGATTGCTTAGTCTAATAAAAGGACTAGAAGTGGATGATTGGTGGAGGTAAAATGTAGAGGACAGTCTGGTATAAAACAGTCAACTATTTGAGGATCCCACAAAATGAATCTACTATATCAAGCATGAACAGATTATATTAAACCAAGTAAGTATCCATATACAAAACCTAGTCTAGGACTTGTGTTAATGTGTCCCTTTCTTTATCTTGTACCATTTTTCTTTTTTTCTCCAAACTTCCACACACATACCTGCTTTGCTTACTGAGAGAAGAGGAATGATTCTTTCCACCTTGGTTTCTATCTGGTTAAACAATGGTCATGAAAAAATAGACTATTAAAGCTCCTTTGTTCTCCTGCCTTACTCAGCTTCCAGGTTTGGACGAGTCAGCTCTCTGCTGCTAAGGCAAACGCTTAGCTGACTGCCACAGACCTTCCTCTGACCTCACTCCAGAGGCAGGTGGTGTCTTGAAACCAATGTAATCCTATTACCAATATCACTCCAAGAATTTAAGAAAAAATAAATTAAAAAATAAAAGGTTATTGTGGCACATTTCTTTGACTATCACAACACTACTTTTAAGAAATCACATTCTAAATCAAAGCCATTCAAAGTAGAAATTGTCAAATTAAAAATAAAATTCTTTTTGTAGTTGTTCTAACATATTATATGAGCACAGATGTTAGAATACTATGGGGGGAAAAAAAGAATATTTTATTTATCTTTCATCCAAAATTTTGGACCCTATAGACTATGATTAACATCTCAAAGACATTTTTAAAAGTTTATTTTATTATTATACTGTTCCTAGAGAGCTTTATTAACTGAGTATAAAGCAGTTATAACAAAAACAAGTTAAAGTTTTCATTATTCATGGAGTTTTAGCAAATGCATATGGCCTTCTTCATCAATTGTTTATTACACGTGGTCATGTTGAAAAGAAAAAGAGAGCAGTAGGATTCTTGAAATATCAAGTATTGCCTTTTTTGTGTATGAATTGGCCTTGTGAATTTTCCCTGAACACCAAGAAATGTCCAATTGTTTCCATTCTCTCTCACAGATTACTGTTCCCTTAGATAGTTTCATGGGTTCTATTCTGAAGCTTTCTTCTGTAATAAACTGCTTTTGTCACTATTTTTTCTAACAAATCAGATTCAGTTTTCTTCTTTTTTCCCCTTAATTGGCATTTTTGGGGTCTAATTACATGACTCTTTATGAGTTCTGACAAAACACATGAGCACGAAAAAGTTTTCACTGTCTCTTTAATGCTGAATAATGTGTGCAGACGTCTAATAAGCACTGTCCATTTTAAGAATATCTTTGTTAAAATCCGTTATTCCATTTGCTATTTGGCCAAAAAGACACATCAAATTTAAAGGAACAGTTTGGCTTTCAGGTTCTAAAATCTAAAGATTAATCATACTAATTTTCATTAATAAAACATATAATAATTATAGATTATTTTGTTTTTACAGTTTTATTGATAATATGTTTTTTCACTAGAGTATAAAGACAACAGTCACACTATTCTGATCACCACTGTATACCTGGAAATAGCAGATATTTAATAAATATGTGATGAGTAAAAAATAAACTAGGTATATAATATTGAGAGTCATTCGTTTACTGGTACTATTTTAAGTGTTGGAGTACATGAAATAATCTAAGAAAGATAAGCTTGGATAAAATAATATAATAGAAGAACAAAAGATACAGGACCTACCAGAGCAGAAAGGAAATAAGAAGAGTCTATCACAGAAAAGGGAATGCTTAAGGAAATAATTGTTTGTTCTGAATACTGCGGAGACTTAAAGTCGTGTGGGGATTAATATACTTTTAATAAATGAAACAACGTGAAAGTCATTGGTATTTTTAAAGGTGAAGAAATGGTTGCAATATTGAATATACTTTCAAGGTGTATGGTTGAAAAAGAGAGGAATTAAGTAAGGTAGCTACTTGAGGGGGATAACTTGTTAGAACCACTTCTACAGTTTGCCTGTGCCTATTCACTTGACCTATTAAAATTGTGTTTCACGCTTTTTGGCTAGCACACTCGAACAAGTTGCCAGCATTTAACCAAGTGAACAGAATCTAATTATCACTCACAGGGCTACCTATCAATACTTAAGAAATTTAATGGATATTTAGGATGGAAACTCCGCCCCCCCCCAAAAAAATTCCCATTAAAATTTCTTCAACATTCCCTAAAAAGTGCAAAATAATAAACTAAAACATTTCACTTCAGTACTAATTTTCATGAATTTACACTGTCCTGAAAGTCTTTCTCTGAAGTTAACATCCATAGATATTTTAGTGCAATACATCATTCAAAAACATTTTTTTCTATGCTCCAAGATACCAAAAGGAAAAAAAACAATTTATTTTACTTAAAAAGACTAAAAAATCTGAAATCAAGTTTTTATTTACAAGGAAACTTTCTTTGACTGTAGTAAGTTTTCTCTGAAGTGAAGACTAGAATCATTTAATAGCTTCCCAGTAATAAAATACTTCAGATAAGCTTTTGAAGGGGAATTTTATGACAGGTGTGCACACACACACACACACACACAATTTCTCAATAAGTAGTAAGAGAGAAAATAATTTTTAAATAAGACAGCAGTAAATTAGAGAGCCCCAAGTTTCTCCAATATGGATCTGGGGTTGATATACATACATACCTGTGTGTGTGTGTGTGTGTGTGTGTGTGTATAAAATGATCCTTTTTTGTATTTCATTGAATGTTATCTGTAGCTTAACTATATAAATTGTTGTCTAAACTGGGAATTTTGACAATAAAAAGAAATAATATTAATTATCATAGAAGAAAGCAGGAGTAAACTGAAATTTTTATGGGCAATTACCTTAAATAAATTTAACCTCTCAAAGCCATGGTTGAATAGTTTGTAAAACATACATACCTCTTAGAAGTGTGTTTTGATTAAATGTGATAATTTATGTAAATAATTTTAGGCATAGTGAAATCTTCTATATTTGTATTTATATTTGTATATATGTATGAATATATTTGTATCAAACATATTATTTGTTATTTTTATTTTATTCTTTAAGTTTAAATACAAAGATGGCACTAAACTATCTTACTCATGATTGATGCTCTGTAATATTATTCCTAATTTACTGGAAATGCTCTATCACTTTAATTCTAAATTTTTCTTTATGGTTAGGTATAACTACTCATGAAACTAAAACTAATAGATTTTTAAAAACATTTTCAAAAATTGGTAGCCACAAAAAGGCACATAATAGCAACAAGAGGAAGAAAAAAATAAGCATGAAAAAACCTGAAAATATCCTGTGAGAATGTTTGTCCATTACCCATTGCACAAATTTCTAGTTTTATATGAGCTATTTGAAAAACATGTAGGTATTCATGCCATAAAATTGAAAATGCTTGCTAGAGTCCAAATGTTTGTGTTTCCTCAAAATTCATATTTGAAAACCTAGTGCCCAAGGTGATGGTAGGAGGTGGTTCCTTTGGGAGGTAATCAGTGTCCTTTGAAGGTCCAGAGAGCTACCTCCCCACTTCAGCTGTGTGAGGCTATAATGGGAAATCGGTGACCCAGAAGAGAGCCCTCGCCAAATCTTGCTGGCACCCTCATCTCCCGCTTCCAGGCTCCATAACTGTGAGAAATAAATTTCTACTATTTCTAAGCTACCCTGGTCTATGGTATTTTCTTATAGCAACCAAAAGGGACTAACACAATTTTACTCATGCAAAAATGAAGAAGACACTGGTTTCAAATAGTCATCTAGGGCATAATTTTCCCACAAGTTTCTTGGAAAGGGCAATAGGTTACTTGGCAAAAGGGTTCCATTGTTAAATAAATTTGAAAAAAAAATTAGTAAACAAATGCAAACTCTAAAGTTTATTTATTTTTGTTCATCTTTTTTTCTAGATTGTCTCTGAAACTTTAAGATTTAAGGTATGTTATAAATCTCCTGAAAGAAATGGAGCATGAGCCTTTTTTCTAACACTTAACTGTAGAGCACATTTAAAATGATTTGCTGTGTTCTAGGGACACTCACTGTGGGCACAGAGCCATTTGTTCAGACTGTGAAACTCCAACAGGGCTCAGGAAGTCTAGATCACTCAGATCCTGTTCTCATCCCTGCTTTTGTAGATAGACAAAGTCTAACACCTTCAATTTCTTGTTCTAAAAGTTATTGAAATATTCAGTTTTAGCCTTCCTTCTTCTTAAAATGTAGCTGTAAAAATCTAATCAAAAACTATATATTCCCCAATGAGATCTACACACTAGAAATAGCGCTTTAGCACTCAACATATTGGCTATATTGTATTGTTACAGAAACAGGGGAGTCCAAAAACAAACCCCAGAGTTTGCAGCTGGGAGATAGGAAAAAGGAAGCAGCTTTCAGGATGCCTTTGCATGCCTGGAGCTGGTGGCTGGAAACTTTGTTGCACAAAGATCTGCTTTGAAACTTCCACGGCTCAGGAAGATGGGAGGGGTCTTGGACTGTGGGATGATAGGAAGGAGCCTACAGAGCCTGCGTGGGGTTCTGTGAATGGTCAGAACTGTTTGTAACACCCACTATAAGCAGCTGCAGACATTTTAGCTGGCATGCTCCCTCCATGTGGCTTGGAGGAGGGGGTCTCCAGGCTTATGCGGTTTTGAGAAGGAGAGGAGAGCCATGTGGTTTGCAGGAAGAAGGCAGTTTACAAGGAGGCCGAGAATCCAGGCGGTTCTGCATTGAGAGCTGGAGGACACCACAGCACAGAAAGGACCTCCCCAATCAGAACTGAGTGATTGGCAGCTACTGGTAAAGCTGAACTGTGCCTAGGAAGTAGGGAAACAGTTTTTCTGACTTTCCTAAGACTGGCCAGATCTGGGAGGGGGAGGCAGAACTATGTGCAAATAAACAATTCTTTTTCTTTTCACTAAACTCTGGTATTGAGAGTTATAATTCTGGCAGCGGGCGAATCGGGCCCCTAACTAAACAGCTCTTGGGTTCTATTTCAATCGGAGCAGCCCAGGGGTTCTGTTACAGTATCAACTTATAAACAAAGCAGAACTATATGATATTTTATTTTGCAGACTTGCAAGTCATCATAGGTCCAACCCTCAGAATGTGAAATGAACAAATAAAGATTTACAGCACCATTTTTTTATGTCTTAGATTTTTATTGGTTGTCATTTTCCCATTCTATGCTCTCGCTCATCCTGAGAGAAGGTAAGGGTATGGTTAGATCGGATTATGTGTTAGGACTCTACAATATCTCCTCTTGCTTTGCAAAGTTTCATTCATATTGAAAAGGAAAGGAATGTGTCTTCAATGGCAATCATTCAGTAGATAAAGACTTTCTTCCCTGGTATAGACTCAAGTGGCTACAGTTGTCATTTTGAGCAATGAATCAGGATCTACAGAGTTGATAGACCATTAATATTAATTTCTGCTTATGCCAAGATTATTTTTATTCCAAAGAAGCCCACAGAGTCCTGCTTCCTGGTCTATAAGTTTGTGCATCACTCTTCTACTTTTCACCATCATGAGCTGCAAGACTCATCAGTTCTGCCAAGGTAAAAACATTCAAAACTTCCTTTCTGCCCCCACGTTTTTCACCATCCCATGCCTGATTCTTGTTGTAACTGGTCTTCCTGTCTCTGAAATTCTTCCCCTCAGAACCAAAGCAAAGACCTGAACTATTTCAAGACAATAGATATATATCAGGGAAAAAGGAGACTAAATTCTCTGGCTTCATAATGTTTAGATTCCACTGAGGATAAAAAGACAGTAAGTGGAATGTATAAAAAATACATGATATATTAGAGGTGAAAAAGAGTACCAGAAAGTTTAATTTTTAAAAAGTTGGTTGGCATAGGCATCCTGAGAAGCTAATATTTCAGAGAAAGCTTGCAGATGTGGTTCTTTAGAGGAAAACCTTTGAGGATAGAGGGAAACACAAATGCAAAGATCTTTGGGTGGGCAAAGACCTGGTATGTTTGAGAAACAATAAGAAGATTAATGAGGGCGGGGGTGCTTAGTAATTATCTACTCTAAGATTGAGAAGCACTTCGTTCTTTTTCTACTTATCACAGGGGGGCTCCCTGAGGCCAGATATTGCTTGTTTGAAAGGATTTGGGAAGTTGTGAACCTTGAGTCAGGACCAGCCATTCATATGGAAAAGCTACCATTAACAGCTATAAGTTGGGTGGAACAGAGCCTCAGGGGATCTCCAGGAAGGGCAAACAGTGTTAGCCAGGTTGATGGAGTCTCAGATGTGACACCCACCTGCAGACTCTGTGGCTCTGCCTGCCTTTCTGTCTGAGAGAAAGCTGTCTCGCAGCTCTTGCCTTGATGCCAGACACTTCAGTTCCTCCCTGATGTCACTGGTGCCTTTCAAGCTGCTACCCCGGTGCCGGAGCTCAGAGGGAGTGAGTCCGAGTAGACCCTCATCATTTCTTGTTGGACTGTTGTAATTCAGCTAGTTTTCTCAGAGTCCCATCACTGGATAAGCAGCCAAGTCTGGAAGATGGGACTGCAACTTTCATTCTTTCCTTTTTGGGACAAATCATATACAGCCCTGGACGAGTTGCTACCTCCTTGCTGATGACCACTGATGTAAGGACACTGACCATCCTTCTGTTCCTTGAACAGTCCAAACCCTTCCTTCTGTTGGGAATGCTCTTCAAATGGACATTTGCACTGATGAGTCTTACCTCCCATGCCCTACTTTATGTCACCTCCCCATCTTCCCCATATTATTGCTGAATCACTTAAGCTAAATAGATAACACAATGTAGGGTTGTGCATTTTCTAATTCCGACTCTGCCACTAGAAGGCAGCATCTGCAAAGGTAGAGATTTGCTCCCTGCTGAATTCTCTCAATGCCAGGAGGGAGGAGCAGATAGGACAAGGATGATTTAATGGGAGGAAATGGGACTTAAGAAGAAAGTCAGCCCCCACCCCTAGCCTATATTTTCGAGAGAAGTGATGTGAGCACATCAATTACTCAGCAATATTAACTGGACCCAAGGGGGCTAATTGGGACCACCCATTCTCAGTTTTCAGGAAAGAACAATCAAACCAAAGCAACTTGTCAGGAAGCCCCTGTCTCATGGTCGTCAAGAAACTACCCTTTCAAACTACTATCAGCCAAAGCTCACTCACACCTGGCTTGCTCAGAACATGCCCAAATCAAAGACACATAGAAGGTAACTTCACAAAGGCTTTCTTTATGCTAGGTCACAGGTCAGGAACACCGGAAGCAACTGGAAGTTGAGAAGAAGATCTGAGAAGCTTGAAGTGACCCGCTTGGATGTATGCGATTACTCGTGACTCCAGAGAACCCAGAGAAAGACCTCAATACGCTCCTGAGGTCTGACATGCAAGATATTATTGTATGAAAACAATGCATGTTGTGAGTCATCTTTAGAATATCTTTAGGACTTCTGAAGTACTGGTTCCCAGAGTGTGGTCCCCAGAGTAGCGCCATCAGCATTGCCTGGGAACTTGTTAGAAATGTAAATTCTCGGGCCCCACCCCCGGGAGTGGGAACCCAACAACCTGCGTTTTAACAGGCTCTGCAGGTGAATCTGATGCACGATAAAGGTCAAGAACCACTCCACTTCTAGGGGAAAAAAAAAAGAATAATAATGAAGACTAGTGTTGCCAGATTAGAGTAGATGAGGTAACTAATTTTAAATAAGATTCAAGAAGTGAAAGGGCCCAGATGATACAGCATCCTATGAGCTATTAAATAACTTTGGCTTTTACTCTGAATAAGATGGTGAGTCTCATCCACTGATATGACATACTACTGGGGTGTTTGAGCAGCAATGAGGACATTTTCCCTATATATTTCCCCTTCCATTTCATAGCCCTCCTACTTTGGGTATGTATTAGCTAAGGTTTTTGGTTTCTCTTGATTGGGTGTCTTGAAAACAGAGATCCAATACTTGACACATAGTAGAGATTCCATAAAGAATTAAGTGAATGACTATCAGGCAACACATTTTTAACAAGAGAGATTTAATTGAAGATATAGTTACCAAAAATCACCAAGTGAAACTCTAATTGGACAACTAAAAATCAATTGGATGAGGACAAATTAAAACATTCTACTTAATTCATTTCATCTGCAGCATATTCTCCCGGTATCATACTCCATTAGGATTAATTGTACAATTCCAAACAGTTCTCAGTGAATGAAGTGCCTTTAAAATACTTTGCTATGAAATCCAAGTAATATTTTGAGTTCTAAATTATTCTAACCTCAGAGATATATCCAAAACATATTATCTAATATTTTGACCTATACATATAGAATTGTCATTTTTGAAACACTCAAGGTGGTATTCACAGTTAGCCTAATTCATTTTTCACATGTTCTATTATAACTAACAGCATATGAGTCTGTTGCTTGACAACACAAAGGAAATTTATTTGTAATTTTGAACATTTTTCATTTTTATGTTTTAATTTTGAAATAAAAAATAAACACATCTCCCAAAGGATAGAAAATAATGAAGTGTTTAAAATAACATTTAGTAATTAGCTTGGGGGTGACCAGTTTCGAAGACATGGTCTAATCATTTTTCACTCACTGACATAGATGTCTGTGATACCTAACATTTGAACCTGGGTTTCTCTCAATTAAATTATATATTTAGCTATGGAGTCCATAGCAAGAGACCATATGCTATGTTCTCATTGATCCTATCAAATATATAGTCAGCATAGAAGGAGAATAATGTTTAATTGCACCGAGTGTACAACGATAAATAAAACTGAACAAATTCTCTGGTTTATATAATTTATCTTCTAGTGAAGGAATAAAGGCTAAAGTTAAAGAAATATATGTTAAGCATACATTATGTCTTTTTGTCAGTGTGTTTTAATTATGGAATTTGCATAAAGGTTGATCTAAGAGTTGGACCCTTCCATAGGTGTTGCTAAAGAAATATGACTTGGATTTGTAAAATGGCTCATGGTTTTTCCTTAGTTTGGCTTCCCCTAAAAACAGAGTCCAAAGCAAAGGCTTATGTGCACTAGTCTCTTATAGATATATTCCTTGGAAGCAGCAGTGAGAGAATATATCAGAGTGAATTGAGGAAGGAGAGACCTAACATGGGGTCTGCTGAAGCACAGAGTCTAGTGCAGGGATCCCTCTTGCCAGAGTCTAGATACATTGATTAGTTAAGGAGAACACTGGTATCTCAGGTAGGAACATTGAAATTAACCTTTGTATTCTGTTATGGGTTTGTGTCTCACCAAAAAGTCATATATTGAAGTCTTAAGCTCCAGCATCACAGAATATTACCTTCTTTTGAAATAAAGTCACTGTAGAAGTAATTAGTTAAGATGGGATTTTGCTGAAGATGCATGGACCTCTAATAAAATACAACCAGTTTCCTTATAAAAAGGGGACATTTGGACATAAATATGCATACAGAGATAGAATCATGTGAAAATGAAGGCAGAGTTGGGGGTAATGCTTCCAAAGAACAAATTTGCTATTAGATTATGTTTAGTTTGAAAGAAAGAAGAGTCAAGGGGAAATCCAAGGATTCAGGCCAGGAGAATGGGTAAATAGACATAGGAAAACTACAGAAGGCACAGGTCTGTGAGTATAATTTTGACCAGGTTTGAATAATTGTGGCCAAGTTTGAGTAAAACATCCATCAGACAGCTAGGTGGAGGTGTTCAGTAGACAGTTAGATGATCTGAAAGAAATTACATTTTGGATCCCTCAGCATGTAAGATGTTATGGCAAAACATATTTGTGCATTTTAGTTGCATTTGGACAATGTCTATATCTGTTTGATCACCACTGCCTTAGCAGCACATAGCACAATGATGGGCAGAGCACAGAAGGAACACAATAAATATTTTGTGAATGAAAGAGGTAAAGAAAGGAAAGAAAGAAGAAGGAATGAGGAAAGGAAGGAAGGAAGGAAGGAAAGGGATAAATAAAAGAAGTCAAATAATTCTATGTGCTTTGGCACATTTATGTAGCATTATTCATTGTTTCTTAGCATATATCATCCTATATCCTTGAAAGCATTGAAAATTTTAATAGATATTAACACTTAACTGCTGCACAAACAATTATCCCAGACACCTAGGAAAAGTTGATTTAAATAATTCATTATTAAGTTTCCAGTTTAAACAAATTGTTAAAACTTTATATCATTTTGAATTATATAAAAATTACATGTTATTACAACTATAGACATTAATATATTCATTCACTCATTTGTTCTTTGTTCATTTGAGAAATATTTTTGAAAGCTTGAAATTGTAAATATTGGGATACATCAGTGGAAAAATAAAGCAAAAGTTCATGGAATTTACATTCTGTGCAGATTGAGGGAAGGAGAAAAGCAATAGACATGTAATTAAATTATATAATAAGTTTAGAGTTAACTGATTTTTTTTTTTTTTTGGAAATGGAAGAAGTAGAGCAAAAAACAGGAGCCTGTAGTGCTGTTTAGGTAATAATTTGAAATTAGATGGTCAACAGAGCAGTCTTTAGTAATCAGATGTCTAAACAAAGATTTGAAGGAGATGATTAGTTATTTCAGAAAGACAAAACCAGAGTGAAGGCCCTAAGGTGAGAAGATGCCGGCATGTTAAAATGGCAAGGAAGGCAGTTGAAAAGAATGAATAAAAAAAAAAATTTTAAGCGGTGTGGTCAGAGAGCTAATAGAATTGGTGGGGAGAAGACTGATTATATATGATCTTATAGTTCTTCAAGTGGCTGTATTTGACAAAAAAAAATTGTTAGCACATATTTGTGTTGGCAAGACCTTAATGATAACCTAATCCAACTTTTTTATTTATAAAGAAAATTGAGGCAAGAAATTTTAAGATGCATGTTCAAAGTGATACGGATATTTTGATCCATCAATGGAACCTGTCTGATAGAACCATGGATTCTCCATTATACCAGTCAGAATGATGCCTGCCCCTTAGAACAGTGGTTCTCATATGTAGTGTGCATCAGAATCATGAGTAGGGCTTGTTAAAACATAGAATTTTAAGTTCTACCCCCAGCATTTCTAATTCATTATGTCTTGATGTTAATACTGATGGCTGGAGACTATACATTGAGAACAACTTTTCTAGACTAATGCTATAGACATACTAACTTGGTAGTATAACAAAAATTATATATTTTGTTTTCTTACCTACTGCATATAGTCAATTAGATCAATCACATCTTCATGGAAATGCTAGGAACTTTCTTGTATGTTCTTTGACAACGTGATATGTCTTCTTTTTAGGATTGTTTTTCAAGACCTTGCAGCATCTGCTTGTGTTTTTTCTAACTATCTGACCTGTTCACTATCCTTGCATGATCCCAACTGCCTGTCTCAGGTTCCGTTTTAGAAGCATTTTTTGGACCACACTTGGCATCAGAGAATTAGACAGAATGAAAGGAATAAGTGATTTGTGAGATATATGGTATTGGGCCCCAGATGAGTATATTATCTCCAGTGTCAGTTAGTATATAATTTTTTTTCTATTTAAGGGATTTTAATTCTCTTGAAAATATACCCAGATGAGAATGCCCAACTATTTTTTTCTACAATAGAGTACATAACACACCTCCCCGCCAAGTTGGAGAATATGCAGTTCTGTATAGAGTTTTAACATTAGGTAAAGCCATAGGAACCAAACATCAATAGACAAGATAGAAGAAAAAAAAGGAAAAAAAAAAAGTCCTGAAAATTACACCAGCGTCAGGAGAGAAAGCAATTTCAAACCAATCTGGCAAAATTGTTTTCTCATGTTCTCAGGCAGTATCCAATTTTCTTAGCCAGAAACGCTGGAGAACTCTTTTGACTTTCTTCCACAATAAAATCTAGTAAGTCAGAGGAATAAGATAATCTGAGCAGATTAAATTTAAAAGCTATTTGTCTAAGGGCTGTACAATAAATTATTAAATCTTGTTATATATATTTTTATTGCATTTTATTGTTTATGCTATTATGGTTTTCCCTGCTTTTTCTCACTTTGCCCACAGAAACCCAGCCATGCTTCCCCCCTGAGGTAAACCCCATGACGTTGTCTGTGCACAGGGGTCATGCATGTATGTTCTTTGGTTAATCCTTTCACCTTCTTTCATCCAGTCCTCCCTCCTCTCTGACAGCTGTCCTGCTGTTCCATGTGTCTGTGCCTCTGTTTCTATTTTGTTCATTAGATTCTATATACAAGTGGTATTATATGGTATTTGTCTTTCACTGACTGGCTTATTTGACTCAGCATAATATTCTCCATATACTTCTTAATCACTTTTATAATCTGTATCTTTCTCTTCCTCTACATCCCTGCTGCCTTTATTTCTTTTCTTTGGATAATTGCCATGTCTCCATATGGCTTTCTTTAGTAATTATTTCAGAAGTCTAACATAAATAATACTCTTCATTTCTTAAAAATAAATATGCTGGCAGTCTACTTGTTTAATTAAATTCTTCATCAACTGCTTAAAATATATCAGATAAAGTCCAGAGTCATCAGGTAACAGATTTAATATCTACCTCTTCATTTTCAGTCTTCCTTCTTCCCATCAAACAAAACTATTCAATCAATCTCAACTAGTTCCCTATTCTTGAAAATACCATACAGTGTTGAATACTTCAGGCTCTTTGTATAGTTGTTTACTGTCCCTGGAGCACCATTCCTCATGCCTTCATGGTAAACTCTTTTACATCCTTCAGTTAATACTGGCACATATTCAAAGGCCTCTTGTGTCATAGTCTATAGAACAAACTAAAGCAGTATCACCTAAGATTCCAGGGGCCTAGTAAAATAAATCTTAAAACTCTGGATGTAAGGAGTATTGTAATTATGAAGAGAATTCTTTCTGTATACTAAATAGTATATATTTTAATATTCTCAGTGCTCATTAACTTTAATATAATTTCGTATACAAAAATACATGAATAATTAGGGTGGGGCTGGCAGAGAAACCATCGATGTTTAAAAGGTAATTTCAAAGAAATGTTACATATTTTCAATATTCAATCCATTTAATAACAAGTAAAATTATGATTGCAAATTGTGTATTCTTTTAAACTATTTTATGAAATGCTCAACAACTGTTTGTGATGCAAAATAAACAACAACAGCATAAAAGCATCTTTTGTATAAAACATGCTTTCCACTTCAGAAGAATTTTACAGGCAGAATTACTCTTGATGAACTGCATATTGATAATAATTGTAGAAGACATTTTATTTTCTTAGGTATTAATAATATTTATTTCATAGAAAGAGGTTCCAGTATTTAGATTGATTCTTCACATTTTTTTTCTAATATTCAGAGGTTCAATAACACCCATTCTCTCTCAATTCATCTTTGGAATCTAAGCCAAAAACTTTCATTTTGGGTTGTAATATTTGAAATTAGCTTTCTCAGTTTTTAAATTTGGTGTGTGAATTATTTATTTTCCAAAATGCACAGACCTTCTCTTTTTTTGATAATTATATCAGTAGTACAAGAACTTTCCATGTGTTTTGATCCGAACTAAATCAAGTAAACTAGATATTAGCGTTTCTGTGTGCTGTTTGTTCAATTATATAGATTTTGATTCTATTTCCAAAATCAAAGTCATAAATGGCTTGTGAAGGAAAAATTCAGGTGATTAAGCCTTGACAAATATTTAGCCAATAGGAAATTGATGAACTGAATGCTTTTAAAGAGTTGTTCTAAATCAAATATTAAATTTGATTTTTCTGTGATAAGTAGAAATCCTACAAAATTCAATATTGAGACTGCATCAATTTGAGCAATATTTAGCAGATGTGATTTTTGCATATCATTTTGAAAATAGATTAGAGCTGAAATACACAGTCTGTCTTTACATTTGCTGCTTTTCAGCATTTCCTGAGCCACTAAAGGCTAAGAGATATATCAAAATGTGTAACAAAATGAGCACCTGAAGTTTTTGCTATATATAAATGGACTATTTAGTGAGATACATAGAGTTTAAATAAATATTCTTTCTGTATTTTAAAATTTATTGAATTTTATTTCTCCACTCAATTTATATAAATATAAATATAAATATATATACATACATATATGTGTATTTTTTTTGTACCCTCTGTTAAGCTCTTGAATTCATGAGTTTGGAACTTAGGAAAAGATAATGCATATATAAAAGTGAAGATGAAGCTAAAGATACAAGATATATATTTAAGTATAGGACATGACAGAATCAAAATACATACAAATATAAATTTTTGTTATGTCAAATATTAATAATATTTAAAAGTATAGGGGTAAATGTAATGTATGTATAGTGAGATAAGAAAGCCAAAAAATTATCTCTGGTAAACAACACATAAGAGAGACCATGAGAATACTAGAATCATACAAATGAGCCTAAGACCAAGAACAGTTAGAAAAGAAGGACAAAAACCAAGCAGACATGGCATCAAAGAAGGAAGGGCAAGGCTCAGCTTCAAGGTGGATGGGAGAGTTAAGTCACACTGGGTCAATTTAGATATAAAGTGTTCACTTTAACAGTTGATCATTGAGTGATAAGCTGATATTATTTCATTGGACTTTCTGCCTATAGTATATTGTTAATAAGGGATACGAGAGATTGAATAATAGTATGTGAGAATGTTTGAAAATGAGAAAACACTCTTTATTCAGAAGGTATGAGATAAACTAAAGGCTATTCTGAGGTAAAGGGAAGCTGGTAAAGGGATCTTTTTCTTTCTTTGTTTGTCTTTTTTCCCCAAAATGGGAGAAAATGACTTGGTTAAGGGTCTGAAGAAAAGTTGAGATCCCAGTATATAAACCATTATCATTCTTTTTAAATTTTGAAATTAGAGGTTAGACCTTTTCCATGACATAAATGTTTTATGAAAACAAGCTTTTGGTAGATAAACAGGTTTTTAGAAATATCATATTAATGTATCATAAATTACAATAAGCTTGAAATTAGAATGTTTGTAAGAGAAGAAGTGAAGTGAAAGAATGAAGATGAGAGAGATTTGAAATATTGGCCATTTTAAGATCAACATGCTGTATCATTCTCTGTCTAGAATTCACATCTTATAACACAGATATCTGAATTTAGAAAAGTTCTGAAACTATACACTTTTGCTAAATAATTTCAGAATTTAGAGTAATTTTTTCCAGGTTCACTTGGATTTTTTTTAATGGAATTTATTATAAGGCAAATGTTCTTTGAAAAGTCAAATTAACTTTGCTTCTTCTTTTCCTAAGGAATTTCAATGTAGTAGCGTTAGAATCCTGTTCCTCATCTATAAAAAAACTTGTAGGAGATGGCAGAAAATTCATCACTTAGAAAAAAACTACACAGGGAGTCAAAGGCAAGTGAGCAGATGATGTTACAGTTTATGTTTGAGGAGACTTTCCTATTCACATAGGTCATCTCTGAAAATGAATCCCCATTGCCTTATCGTCCCTAGATCTTGCTTTACAAGTTTCAGTATACACCCACCTTATGCTTCCTTTATTAGCTGGAGTCAACATTTATTGTTCCATTTTCTGACCTGCTGTCTTTAGCACACAGTATCACATAATTTAGTGTTATATTTTATTTTTACCTAGATTGTTACTCTTAAGTGAGTAATATTACTATACTGAAGTTCCCTTGTTAAAGCATGGCAAGACCTCATAATTATTCATGTCATGAAAATAGTATTTTTTTGTTAACATTAGTTTTGTCTTTAATGTTTTTGGTTTATTTCTCAAGTGTTGATAGAAAATATATCTCCCTGTAATAATTCATAAGGCATTTTATTAAGATTCTATAAATTATTACTTTTTAAGTTAAAAAAAATGTCACTCATTAAGAATTTAATTTTTTAAAACTTCAATCACAGAGAGATATTGCGAGGGAAAAGAGAGAGAGAGAATGGGCAGGGGGAGGGAGGAGCCAGAGAATGTGAGAGGGAGAGAGTGAATGGGAGAATGGCAGGGGTTCACTCTGTATTTTGCTTCATTTTTTTCTATGAAAGCTCTCTGATCATCATCATTACATGATTTGTCTTGTAAGCTACTCCCAGTCATGCCTACATTTGCTGGTATATTATTGAGATTACTAAACATTAATTCACTTAGCCACTTTTCTTACTAGGTTAGTAGCTAATAATATTGTTTTGAAGTAAGGAATAGCTGGTCTCAATTTATCTATTATAAATTATATTAGTAATGTTTATTATAGGTTCTTTGTGAGAGCTTATCTTTTTCTAGGCCCTAGTTCACCTCTATTTAGAAAAATCTAATAGGATCACAGTTTTATTTTGGACAAATACTTTCTTTTAAAATAATGGAGCCCTGTTTCTTATGATCTGTTGGCTTACAGCAATAGAAGTAAGTTAACACAGGGGTTGGTAAAATATTACATAAATATATTTGTATTATGTAACATTTTGAAATTTTTATTTAACCATTGAAAGCAAGTTTAGGAAACAGGTTAATGTCACAGAAATCTATTATCCTGTTGTATGACATGATAAAAGGGGGTACAAATAGTATATTAATTTGTTTCCAGGTTTGTAAATAAAATGTAGATTAGAAAAATCTAGAAGTAAACAATGTTCACTTTTGGGTGTTTTCTAAAATTCCTAAGTTTGCATAGGGTATGAGCATGACTTTTATATTTCAAAAATTATATAAAAAATAAATACAATTTAATAAAAACAAACAATTCACAGGATTAAGCAGATATGAATCATTTGACTTGGGAAATAACGGTCTTTATTGTCTCTGGATCTGGTCATTTCTGTTTGATTTTTAAGTAAAGAACAGAATAATGAATTCTCAGAGATGAAGGCTGGAATGCCTGTGCAGATGGCACAACCTCTGAGACAAGTGTTTCCTCAAGCAACCTGGGTCTGCTGCCAAGATAGTGCCAACCCACTTTTTCTGGACTAAAATCCGTATATCACTTTCAAGTGATGATGTCACAAGTACACTTGATCTCACTAATACTGCCTCTACTAATTAATTACAGTAAGCTTCTGTAAACCATGGAAATGTTATACACTTGCACACAGATGCGTAAACACAGATATGCACATTGAATTAACATCAGCAATTGAAAAATATGGCCCCAGTCTCAGGGCCCCTTAAGGACTTGAGAGATGTTACTTGTAATTTGGTGAAGCAAAGCTGCATTAGGCATTTCATGAAGCATGACTGATTCACCCATGTGTGGACTAATCTTAATTTGATCCCATATTTTCCTTTTCCCTGAATGTCTGAAAATTAGAGTGTGCAAAAAATGATCCCAAGAATTAAAATTCAGTGTAGACAATGGTACCAGAAATAAACCCAATCAACCTCTGGGCAATTTTGATCATCTATAGCACTCTTGCTAATGGTTTCAAGATTTAAGACTCAAACCATAAAAAGCAGTTTTTAGAAAGAACCTTTGACTTTGATATTCCCTCTTCATTCCAGGCTGACAGTCATAATTTACTGATGATGGTCAAGGTTTCATGATATATGGGCCTCCTTCTTGTATTACTCTCTAATTGGCAGGGGAAATTTTCTAGGATAGAGTCTTCTAAGTCTAAAGTTTTATTTCTTCTATTTCTTGACAGGAAACCTAAAAAGTATATTTAGTGAGAGCTTTATAAAACAATTAATAATAAATATTTTGGAAAATATCTGTTCACGGTGAGTTTATTTCATCATTGTGATAGGTACATTAAAATAATGAGTAGTTTCATGAATTTCTGTTCATTTTATTTTGAATTTAGTAAGACTTTTCTCTGTTTGAATTAGGTTCTAAAATGTTATCTTTATTTATAAAGAACTTTTCCAGAAATAAAATGCCTTCATTTAAAAATGTATCATATTTAGCCTGTCAAACATTTTGCAATAACATGCATTTATGAAGAACAGTAGCCTGATTTTATATTATTGAACATTTTCCTTCATAAAGTTTATATTTCTATTACATATAAGATATTAAAAATTCACAAACAGGCTAGATGACAAGGTCATCACATGAAATGGATCTATTTTTATTAGAATACTTCATCCACATGTTATAAAATATGAATATCATAAGAATCACTAAAACTGTGATTTAGAACACCTAATAGTTTATACATCAAGTATATCTTTTATTTATATTACTTCTGTTACTACAACTCTACCAAGTGAGGTTTTTAAAAAACTTTTTAAAAAACTTTTATTGTGTTTCTGAGGTTCCTGCTAGTATTTATTTTTTAAGAGTTTTAGTACTTTACAAAAGGGAGAATCAAAGAATTTAAATAGATTTTCCAAAGTCACAATTTAGTAAGTGATAGAAATGTAAGTCTAAGTCAAGCCAAATTTTCTATGACTTTTATTCGTATATTTTTCTACAAAGATGTTTTTCTTTTATGGATTACCTTCTTCAACATTATTTATCAATATCCTAGAAGAATGTATGAACTTGTGAAAAAGAGACCAATCTCTATTCATTTATATGTTGACACAATAACTAGGAAAGTATTGTAAACATGATAAGTCTTTAGTGTTACTTAATTAAATCTGAATTAACATCATGAATCAGGAGCTTCATATGATTAGTCACTTCCACATATATTGAGCATTAGTCACTTAATAGATAACCCACAGTTTGTTTTACTACAAAAGGTCATTTTGTTGGGCCCACACAGTCTCTCTATGTGAGTGTGTGTGTGTGTTCTTGTGTTTTAACTTGAATTAATTCAAATTAATTTTGTACAAACACATGCAAACACTCTAGATTTCCAGCTTTCCTTTTTTAAAAAAAGAGTTTATTTATTTATTTCTAGAGAAAGGGGAAGGGAGTGAGAAAGAAAGGGAGAGAACCCTGGCTGGTGTGGCTCAGTGGACTGAGCATCAGCCTGTTAACCGAAGGGTAACTGGTTTGGTTCCCAGTCAGGGCACATGTCTGGGTTGTGGGCCAGGTCCCCAGTTGGGGATGTGTGAGAGGCAATTGAGCCATGTTTCTCTACCTCTCTTTCTCCCTCCCTCCCCCTCTTTCTAAAAATAAATAAATAAAATATTTTTTTAAAAAGGGAGATAAACATCAACATGTGGTTGCCTCGTGCACATCCTCCACTGTGGACCTAGCCTGCAAACTAACTGGGCATTGAACCAGTGACTTCTGGGTGTGCAGGCCAGCACTCAGTCCACTGAGTCACAGCTCTAGCTTTCCTTTGGTAATGCAGCTCATCTTTCCTCATGGCAAGAAACTGCTGTAGACGAAACACGTGCTTTCCAATTTAGGACAATCCCTCCTACTTACTGTGTCCCAGAACCAGCTTGCATTACCTTCTGGTCCTACATGCAATTGCCTTGGTCATATGTTGTTACACAATTTCATAGAACCAGATATTTCCTAAACTGACACAATTCAGCAGATGGTTAAAAAATAAAACCCATAATCATGTTGTTTTAATATCATGCTGTGATATTTAACATTTGTCTATAAGGAACACAGTTTTATTGTATACTTGACATGACTAAAGAACATTAGGAAATTAATATTAAAACCAATCTTTCTAACAGGAGAAAATTCAATGCCAGTATAAATTTACCACAAAATATTAAATAGATTATGACTAAGCTTTTACATGTGGTTGTGATAAATCATTAGGAGAGCCTGCTGTAGGGGGAGTGCCTTCTCCATGAGTAGAACACTCAGGATGGCAATGGAATATTGCAAGGAGAATGGATACATGGCCACTAAATAGCAACAGCTGCTCTGCCTTCTCCTAAACTGCAGAGGATACCAGTTTTCTGCAATATATTTTGATGATGATGAACTTCTGCATATTCAGACACCTGGTTAACACCATTTCTTAGGCTTGAAGATGCCCTTTTGTTATTTTGATAAACTTGTTTTCTAAAACAGAAATTTAACATTGGATGACCTCACGTCACCTTTCACTTGAAAAGATAACTAAAACAGCTTCAGTTTTCCAATAAACTTTACTGTGTAAATATTATAGACAGAGATGATTATTCAAATGTTAACTTAGATATAGATATATATATACAGATTGAATGACAAATTTTAATAAATGAGATGTTCTGAAATCTCAAATCTTGAGAAAAGATTAGAGGGAATTAGTAAGGACTTTTTTTTCTCTGCACCGTCATCACCAGATAAAGCCCTGAGCTATGGTGCATGTAAAAATCCAAGAAAGCTTAATTTAATAGAGAGGGATGTTTTATGGGGCCCTATAAAGCAGCTCCATAGGGAAGCAGTTATTTAGGTTTGTTAAACAGCATGCATTGCAGATTGCACGTTCAGGTTTTACATTGAGATGTTCTCTTCTCCAGTGTGAATCTATCTTCATTAGAATTCATGGTGATGAAGATATGATGTAGGACTTAATTATTCTTTAAAAAACACAAAACTCTCAAGTTTTCTACTCAGGTATCAGTGAAGTTTAATCAAGTCTTCCATTGTTTTAAAAAAATCACACATTCAAGTTTTGTACATTTTTTCTTTCCTTTGGGACCAATCTTACTGTGGTTGAAAAAGCTATTACTGCACTAGTCAAGTTGTTTCAGCTTTCTGGGCTTCATTTGCTTCATGAAGAAATAAGAATAAAGACACATTTCTGATCTAAAGCAGGGGGCTAGATTCATAGAGCTGACAAAGTCCCTTGGAAAAATAGGCTTATCCAAACTCTGATTCCAGTAATCAATGCATGTAGCCAGTTTCAAGAATATGTTTTTATTCTGAATGTAGCAATGGCTTTACATACAAATAAGATCACAGTATGAGCAGGTCTAACAATTATAATTTGTTCTTTTCTTAGTAACCACTTTGCCTTTTTCTATTAGTACTCAGTCTGCAATTGCCCCAAAAACAATTATGCAGATTCCAGGTCTTCTTTGCAACGTCTAGTCATTCTTTCTAGTACCAGTTAAAAGTGTAAAGTAAATACAGTGTGTTAAAAAATGTTATGTGTATGGGGAAAAGCAGTATTCATTAGAGAGAACTAAGAGTAATAGACAAATTTATGCAAGTTCTGAAATTCTGATTGAATCATTTAGAACCATAGAATAGTATAGACAACTATTATTCCCAAGCCTCTAATACTCCACCATATTATATCTTATATCAACATTTAGTATGCTTTTAAAATACCTTAAATGGCCCCAAATGAGTATAATGTTTGATTTCCCATGTATGAACTGCATAGCATAAAGAATGGCCAAAATAATTTGTTTAAGGCAGATATAATCACAATAAAAATATTAAAAGTCCACTCAGGAGAAAGTTAATTTTTAGAGCAAGAAATAAGTATTTATCTGCATAATTCTTTGCCCAGTCTAGTATTTATGTAGGTTATCAGTTTAATCTGTATAGATTTACAAATTATAACACATATAATTTTAAGTGTGCAATATGTTTTATGAATATGTTTTACCACGATAATTTTTAAGGTGAGAAAACTGGAGCTCAAACAAATTTTAGTAAATTTTCCAGTTACCCTGCTGTAAAATAGCAAAAGTGATAGTCAGTCCCCATTGTATTTGCCTCCCTCTACATCAATGCAAAAGAGAATAATCCACTGAGGGAGAGAAGTTATCTCCAAATATAAAAATTCCAAAAGAGCAAAAAAGGTATAAACATGAGAAGTTGTAGAGCGATATATGTGTGTGTGTGTATGTATACTTATATTAAGCTATACAAGTGACAGTAGAGTGACAATTTGAATTTTGTAATGTTTTCCACATTTTTTAATGGTTGAGTTTTAACCTTGGAATTAAGTCGTGTTTAGAATTAATTAGTTTCTTCAGTTATGGGAAACATCTTTACATGATAGATGCATCAGTCCTAAAGTGAATTTGTAATTAGTTCAACTCTTTATGTTTTATGCTTTAGAAAACAATTAAAATGACTTATTTCAAATGCTTCCAAGACTGCTTTGTTATTTTATTAAATAACACTGTTTCTATCTATTTTTGTTAGTTTTCTCAATAAGCCTTTAATAGTTTTACATATATAAGAGAACTTATAAAAAAAAATTCAGCTTTTCTAGAAACCAAACCTCTTTTTTGTTAGGCTGAATATGGAAATTAATATACTCAATACTCACTTTAATTTTATCAGCTGACCTTGACCTTGTAGGATAGCAGCTACTGAATGTACAGGGATATAATCCTTGAGAACCAGGCTCTGTGGAACAGATAAAAGAGACAACTGCTTACTGTCTTGATTAACTGAGGGCAGAATTTAGTGCCATTTTTGTCTTTGTATTTTGTACCTAGTATGTATTGAGTAAATATTGATGAACTGAGTGAACAAATAAATGAAAGAAACTGCAGCTTTTTATTTCTCCATAGGTTGAACTACACCACTGAGTAGGTTTTATAGATTAAAAACAATAATCTTCAGCATTCTCTTTTGTATTCTGAAGGAAAAATGATGTATCAAATGTGGTCTTTGGCCTCAAAATCTTACATAGATATAACATAAATACTTGTAAACCTGCATAACATCCTCTCCTCCAATTATCCATTTATAAGTTCTAAAGGTACTTGTAAAAATATTACTTGGTAGTATACAACCTACTAGCAATGGTGAAACTGGTTTTGATATAAAAGCTCCTAAGTTTGAGTAATCAGTTCAGGCTTGATTGTCTATGAAAAGATTTTAAAGAATCAGTAATAGATTACTAATTTGGAATAATAGATATAGTGAGTCTAAAAGAAGAGAATAAGGAATACCATCTTGTTGATGGAATGGTAGTCAAAAGTACCATATTAATAATGGACCAGTTCTGTTTCAGGGAATCTCAATAAATCAGTTTAGGAAAAGGACTAACAGTTGATAAGGTTAAAGATACGTATAGACACAAGTTAGGTTGAATCTTAAATAAAAAAATAGAAAATTCATTTTTTATATTTGGTTTGAACTTAAAAACTAAATATATTGAAATGCTAGTATACAATAGTCACCAGGCTTTGTGCCCAAATTCATTGTATTACCTTGTTCCTTTTCCCTTTCCTTACTGTTTCTTAAAGTAGTATAAGTTCACTTTTCTTTCAAAAGTAGACTCAGTAACAGGGTATTAGTACTATATATTTAAGAAGAATAAGAATATTCCATTATGGAGAGGACTTGGGATCTATAAGAAATATGATACACACATGTGAAAATAATTCACAAGTAATTCAGTAACAGAAGTTCAGCATATGTAATACAGCAATATCAACTCTGCTGAAGTTAGGAAAAAGGAAGGAAAAATAACATAGGTGTCCAATTAGATTTTGTTAAATTGTAATTTGGAGAACAAAATGAATGTTTTTGAAATCAAATAACTATGAGTGCAGAAGTTTTATATGCATTGTTGTAACTGTCAGTAAAAATATCTGAAAAAAATGGAAAATTTATAATAACCTATCAACAAGGGGCTAAAAGTCTAGGGTGTTTCACTTGTAAATAACTAGCTAATATAATTCAGTCACATTGGGCAAATTCATTAATATTCCAAGCTATCCCAAAAGAAAATGTCATGTACAACAATTTGTTTTCATGCGTTATTCCTTAAACAGAAATAATTAAAAAGGAACATATAAACTTTTCTGATTGCTCCTGATTTGTGAGCATTATGTCTAAGATCCACTGGTATATCATAAAGGATGTGAAATATTTTCCAAAATTTATGTTTTGTTTTTAAATTTCTACTAACACAGGTCCTAGAAAATCTCAATACATTTGGTACTTTGTCATGAATCTTTCAAAAAATTCTAGGCATTCTTAAGTTATAAATATAAGAATTTCAGTCTTTGTACTTATATGGTCATCATAAAAGTGGTCTGTCCAGAAAGTGTCCATTTCTGTGTACTCTGAAAAATAAAGACGTTTATTGAAGAAGATACAAAATACAAGAATCATTGTATACAGGATAACGATGACTCAGTCCCCTTCAAAGTAGGCACTTTGGGAACTCACACAGTTCTCTGATCTTTGTTGATTGCAATACATACATGTTCAATATTCTCAGGTGTTCTACTTGTAGGCCTTCCAGAATGTGGATCACTTTCAACAGATTCTTGACCATCTTTGAAGCATTTGTGCCACACTTTTATTTGCACTGCACCCTTTGCACTGTCCCCAAAAGCCTTCTGAATCATCTGAATAGTTTCCATGGAGGAATGTTCAACCTTAATGCAAAATATGATGCAGATCTGTTGCTCTACTCACTCAGTTATTTGGAATGTGTCAGCAACACAATACACATGCTCACTCAACAGTGTCTACCACACCCACTGACTAGTACAGTAAAGTCATCATTGTTCACACATGCACATTACAGTCCATTCTTCTTGGGTGCCTGGTTACATCAGTATCATGCAAACCATTCTCATTATATTAACAATAGCTGGACTTTCTCCAGACAGACTTTGTATATATTATGTTAATCTCCTATATAGAAACACACGCAAAAGCACATGCAATTAATTGATTAGGTGATTGATTTAAATTCCTATTTAGAATTTGTTATCAACAAAATTATGATGTAGACACAGATGATTGTTGGCATCTGAATTGACACATCTTTCCCTAATATTCCTAGTGCAAGATTAGTCCACTATGATATCAGTCCATGGTCTCACCTATTGTTCTACCCTTGAACAAATCATTGCTACCCATTAACCTATACTTGTCAACAACTTATTCCCACTACTGAACAGATCTTTCCTTTTATGGTTTCATAACACTTTAATTAACATATATAAATACCCATATTTATTACCTTATTTTGGTCAAAGATTTGTATACCAAATTTTCTATGTTAGGGTTGCTTGTGTAAGATTTTCTGTCCAAACTTAAATTATAAAAAATATCATTAGGGGAAAAAGATAGTTTTGTTTATTTAAAAATTTCCAACTATTTTTATGAAAAAAAAGACAAAAATTAATTTAGTTTCTTTAATTTTTCCCTAAGTCTAATCAATTAATATCTTCACTATTACTAAGGGTATAACTATTTCCCTACATTGCAACAAACACAATTTGTGACGACTTTAGTTACATATTTTATTTGAATGCCTTTCTCATCTATCAGAATATAAGCTATATGAGGTCAGAGACCATGTCATCTGTACACCCTCGTTTATCTTTTCATTCTAAATCTTGTAAAGTAAACCTTCTTCCTGGCACAGGACATCATAATTTCTGATTGAATTCAATTAAACAAATATTTTTTTTAAAAAAAGAGTCAGAAATAGACTCAAGTCTCTGAGGGAGTGAGGGAGATTAATAAATAGCCAGATGATTGTGGCAAGTGTTTTAACTGAGGTTCCAAGGCACAGCACAGCATCATTTCTGGCACATAGTTCCATTATTAATAGCGCTTTAGAAGAAAAGAAGGAAGGGAGCGAGGAAGGTGGAAGGGAGGAGGGTAAGACAGAGAGAGCAAAATTTTCTTTATCTTGGCACTCACAAATCATAAAAAAGTGTAAATTTACCAACTATGTCATTTTTGGATGTGATTTTGCCTCAGAAATATGATATGTACATATAAACATTAAAATTTGCATAACATTTAAGGAATTACAGAATTACTAGCATGACTATCGTAAATCCACAATCTTCAACTCAAGTAAATCTTTCTCAATATCATTACAATTAATGTTTTCTCTTATCCCACAGACAGTAGCACCTTTTATTTAAAATTATTTCAGGGGAATTTTTAGTTTGAGTGAACTTAAATATGCATATCCTTTATGAGTTTACTAACTTACTTTAACAAGCATGCATTATTCACCTGCACTGAACCTGGCCCTGCTCAAGGTAACAAAGATTCAAAGAAATGAAGACAGAAGTACCGTTCTCAGGGATTTCACATTTACTTAGGTTGCTGTTAGGAGGTAATAGTTGCACATTTTTTCTCCTTTCTCTTGCTTCTCTTCCTCACTCCTCTCTTCCCTCTCCTGTTCCACACTCATCTCTTTCTCCTGCTTTCTTGTTCTTGTAGGTTTAGATAAATCTAGTTGCTGATAAAGTGAGAATTAGATTCCTCTATCAAGCATGACTATTTTAAGCCTTATAAACTTATGTGCAGTGAAATGTCTGTAGTTAGAACAGATTATAAATTATTCTACACAAATATTTAAAGCTTTTGCTACCTAAACGTTTTCAAGTGTTACATGTTCTAAAATACTAATATATTAAATTGCAAGTGACTTAAAGGGGAGCCTTCTTTACCATCATCTTAAAATGTGATCTCAGAGAAAGCTCAAGAGTATATATACATCCTCATCTTCTTGATGTGCTCAGATTTATATCCAAAGTTCTGATTAGCATTAATGGAGGTTATGTATGTACATAAATGATTATTTTCTTCTACTTACTCAGGGTAACCTCCTTCCAGTGCTTTTAATGCTTTCTATCATAACTAATGTTCAGGAAAGGCTTTCAAGCTGTGTCTCAATAGCCAAAGGGATTTGGAAGATTTACTAGATCCAAAGCATTCAGATATATTTGTGACATGCTACGAACATCTAAGTCAATATACACCATGCTTTCATTCTTCCATTTGCATCATAATTTTCTCTCTCAGGGCAAGGTTTCTTCTTCCTTTTTCTTTCAATTCCTATATCATTTGTATTTATGTATGATTTTAGATGTTAATGGCAGTTTGGCTTGCTGTTTGTACATCCATGGACAAACTGTATGAAGATTCATTTCTCTAAATCCTTGAGGTCTCCCTGCTATTTCCTATCTCTTTGAGTTATTACAAAGAAAAGTACTGTTACATTTGGTCTGAATGTTTGTGTTCTCCCCAAATTCACATGTTGAAATCCAATCCACCCCAAATGATGGTGTTAGGAGGTGAGTCTTTAAGAGGTGCGTAAGTCATGACTGTGAAGCCTTTGTTAAGTGGCATTAGTTCCCTATAAAACAAGACCCAGAGAGTTCTCTAGCCCTTTCCACCATGTGAGAATACAAGAAGCCTGCAACCTGGAAAAGGTGCCTCACCAGAATGCAACACGTGGTCATTGATCTTGGACTTTCAGAATGCTTAACTGTAAGAAATACACTTTTGTTGTTTATAAGCCACCTTGCCTGTTGTATTTCGTTATAGAGCCTGATGGAGTAAGAGGCCCTTTGTCACCGCCTGTAAGCTATAGTCAGTGCTGTCTGGAGTGTGGTGGCCTGGATCTTCTGATGCTGGAAGTCAAAACCAGAGTTCAGTGTAGGTGGCCAACAAGGAAGCTGGGCTGGTAGAGCTGTCTGAAGTCCCGCCCACGGGCTCCAATTGAACCAAGTGTGAAGCAGCAGCAGAAATGAATGGGAATAGTATTCTCAAGCTGACACAGCACATACACCTTACAATTTCTGTGTCCGTGTAAGAGACAAATTTATATTCTGGGAAAAATAGAAACATATAGTAAACAGTTAAACCAGAATGTATTTTTATGAGAATCATTTAAATTGCTCTTCCATGTGTTCTGTGACTTAAAGCAAATTCATTTGCTTTATGTGTTTTGAGTTCCTTGTTGTGTTTGCTTTGTAAATGCACAGGAACCCTTCATTCATCTCTCTCTTTTTCCTCTCTGGTCGGTGTCACTTAGACTGCTAAGTAGTAGTCAAGATATAATTGTTGCAACGCTCTTTCTCACATCCTCTCTTATAATTTTATCCACACTGCCCATTATTTGACATCTCTGACATGCATCAGTAATTAAAAAATCCACAACAGGTTGGGCAGACAAATAACTGTAACATTCACTCTCAGTTATGAAAAACCATAGTACCTTTCCATCATAACTTACTCTTACCCCAAATTTTACAATATATGAATTCACTTCACTATAGTTTGTCAAATGCATGTCCATTTTAAATTCTTATGTAGGCATTGAATATTTGATGTTATATACAATGAAAGAATAATGTACCTTGCAATGTATATTATCAAAACAAAAATATTTGATAAAATATTATCATAACTGAGAGAGTGATCATGAGATATTACACAGAAAGAAAATTCTCAGTAATCACTAACCATTATTACAATTGAAATACTGTATACTGTCATTTGTAATATCTTAATTTAACATGCAATCTGTTTCTATGCTCTATAAGCATAGAACTGTCATTGCTTTATTTCTATATTCCAACAGTTAATTTTAACAATAATAATAACATACACATAAGATAGTGAACTTCTAATATTTCAGGTACTGTTTTAAGTACATCAGAATATATTGAATTAAGATTTACAAGAATTCCATAATGTAGTTACTATTTTCACATACCCCCTTTTTTGGAAATGTAAGCACAGAGAAATTGAGTGATTTCTTCTCTCAAATCACACAGCAAGTAAGTGACAGATTTAGAATGAATACCAGATATATTAGCTTCAAAGTTATTGTTTTTAGTAGGTTAGCAACACTGACTATTCATCTACCATAGATAAACTTTAATAAGATTATTTAAAGGAATGTGGTACCACAGTGGTAACAAATGCTGAATTTAATAAGCAGAAGACAAAAAATAGTTTTATAAATGTATACCTATCACTAATTAAAATTTACTCAAAGAACCTTCAAGCTATTTCAGAATAAAATCTATATTTCCTTCACATGTACTCGATTCTGAACACCAGCATAATTTGCAGAACGGCAAATGTATTTGAAGCTTTTGATTTAAGTAAAGCACTCTGTTATTCAGTCTAACTGACATGCTTTGCTTTGTTGAAACACCACTGCAAGCCTACAAGGTATTTTCTGAAAATCATATTTTATGAGAAAAGAAATTAAACTTCTCAGAGGTTAATCAAGAATGTTTCAGGGTAATATACCCAGTTAGCATGGTGCTGGGATTCAAATCTAAGTGTTTCTAAGTCCACAAAGACCCTTGAGAACTACCACAATGAAAAGAGAGAGACTTGAAGCTCTCCCTCTAACCCCACTTATTATCAATTTATGATAAAATAAAATTTGTCTTTTATCTAATAAAACTTTATTTTTTATGGAATTTCTACTTGATAATATACTTTAATTGTCATTTTCTCTATTAGAATGCATGCTGTGAAAAGACTAAAAAATTTTGTTGTTGTTGTTCAAGGGATAGGTGCATGAAAAGCAACTAAGGAAACTTGTATTTAGGCAAGAAGTACCTCAGTGCTTATTATTAAGATAGGAGCTACTTAAGAAGGTTTAATACTTGATTTTCATTTCAAGACCAACTTTGATGCTCTGGCTGATGTCTGCTTGGAAAAGCTCTGCTTCAGTTATTGAGTAAGTAAAGTTTTTCTTAATAACTTTTTATGTTTTACATTTAAGAGCCTGCATCACAATTAATTACATTTCATGCAATAGGATAAGTGAAAACATTATGATATAGGGAAGGCAGATATCAAATTTCCAGAAAGATAATGATATGCTTTATTCTTTTTATTTTGCATATCATAGAAAAGGAAAAAAATAGTAATGGGCCAGTAAATGTCCAGTGTTGCACATGTTACTTAAAAGCACAAAACTTGGAGATGGATACCAGTTTGGAAGTTAGGTACAAAGATGAGGAAGCTCTCAAAGAATACAGATGGGGAAAATTAAATGGGTTCATGATGTTTCTGTTAAATGGTTACAAGTATGACCAGACTCTTAACTTTCTCTCTGTGTGCATTTCTGCAATTGTGCCTTTAAGATTCTTTATCAGTAAATAGAATCTATTTCTCTACTCTTTAAATGTGACCTAGTCTGTGACTTGCAGCAGAAGTGATGGTGTGTGAGTGACAAACTAAGGCTTCAAGAGGCCTGTGTGATTTCACTCCCTAGTTTGTAATGCTGCCTCTATGTGGTACACAGGTTGGGCTAGACTGCTGAAAGAGGCAAGGTCGCATGGGTCAGCTGCAAATTCACTATTGTACATGAGCATGTGCCACAAAGAACTGTTATGCTCAGACCCAAATAGAAAAAAAATGGCCCAGTGGATCTACAGAATAATAAGCAAATAAATGTTACTGTTTTAATCCGCTGAGTTTTGAAGAATGGTTTATTGCATAGCATTATTACTGCAATTGATAGCTGGTACACTTGTGAAATAGCACCAGAAGTTGTTATCTTTATGTTCTAGCTCTATCATTTACAGATAAGGTGAATATAAAAAACGAGTCAGCTTCTATTTCTTCATTTCCAGAATGTCAAAAATGGGGGAGGGGGTTATTCAGACGACTCCTAAAGCCTCTTTGTTTTTATATTCTAAGGTTCTAGGAGATTAAATAAGTAAAATTATAGAATATTATCAACACATTTGGTTTTTAAGTAAAATATACTTTTGTGTTTTAAAATTTTTAATTTGAACTCTAATAGCTTATTTTCTAATGTATTATGTTTATAAATAAAAGTGATGTAAAATGAAACCTTTCACTGGAAGATATTTTCCAACACAAATACTAAAGACTCTAAAAAAACATGTCCTGATCAGTGTAGCTCAGTTGGTTGGAGTGTGATCCCATAAACTGTAAGGTTGCAAGTTCAATCCCTGGACAGGATACATATCTAGGCTGCATGTTCGATCCATGTTCTAGGTGCATGGGGAAGCAACCAGCCAAGGCTTCTCTTTCACACTGATGTTTCTCTCTCTTTCTCTCCCTTCCCCTCTCTCTGAAAAGCAATGAAAAAATAATGTCTTCAAGTGAAGATAAAAAATAGATGAATAAATAATAAAAAGTAAGAACAAATGAGCTGTTGGCTCAGCCATGGGAAAAAAATTTAAACTCAGTCACTGTTTATGGATAAAAAATGTAATATACAGGAAAATGATATCAAAATACCAAAAGGTTATATAAATATATTTGACATTCATAGATAGAAAAAATATATATATACAATTATTTTTAAAAAATACTGTACTTTTAAGAGAAAAGTGAAGGATTTTAATAATTTTTTTAGGAAACAACTATTAACATAATGTTTTTCTGGCTTTTGGATACAAGGAACCCAAATCTCTCTTTTAAAGTAAGTGAACCCTAATGTATATTTGTCTGAGTCATTTATATTTTCAAAACTAAATCCACAATACTCTCTAAGCCTTGACACTAAGTAGAAGGAATAGACCTAGAACACTGTGACAAAAGTAATATTGATTTCCTTACATTGGATTTCATTTGAGCTATGGCTGACTAGTTAATTTAACTGCTAAAATAACTCAGGAACAGAGATTACTAAGTGATAGTTTTCTCCCTCTATGAAAAGGTTTCCACCTTTTTACAAGACTTTCCAAAATCTTAATTCAAAAGAATAAACACCTTTGGGAAAAGTCAGTGAGAATGAAATTTCAATGTATGGTGTGGTTTACTCATACCATACTATGATTAGTCTCATAAAGGAGGAACATCTACCTATAGGCAAAAAAAAAAAAAAAAAAAAAAAGGAATAGAAACAAATAAAATTACTTTTCCACTGTTATTAGTATTTTGATTAATTAAGTGACTTGTAAACATTTTTTCCTGACTTTTGGCACTTTTTGAGGCCTTGAGAATGACTAAGCCATTAATGAGTCATATAATTCTATATGTTGTTTCCTGAAGCAAATGAGCATCATTAATCTACCTTATTCTGTATTCTCAATTAAACTTTGTTCCTTTAATTCTTCTGAAGAGAATAAGAGTTTAACTATTTTCTTTACTCAAGAGAATGATAGAATGATATATGCGTGCATACTCATATATATGGATGTATATGTTTTATATTTATGAAGTTTCATGTATAAAGTTTAGAAAGTAACAGAGAAAAATTTTTCCAACTGCATTAAACAGTAGGCTCATCAAATGTGAGGTCCAGAGATAGAGCAGACTTTAGTCTCACATTGTATACCTGGAATAAATCTCACTTCGTTGTGCTGTGAGTTCTCTTTTGTTTTAACTCAAGTTAGAGATAACAATCGAGAGTGACTATATATAATAATACAAATGTTAATGGGCAGTATAACTACTGTTATGTAGAAATATATGTAACAGTGATTTCACTTGGACTTATACCTACTTAGTCTGGATAGTCTATCTTAATTTTAAATCTAATAAATTTAATCTAAGTTAATGGTTTAGTAAAATGTGAAATATAATTTTCTTAAATATTCTTATAGAAAGTCACAAGAAATTTAACCATCTTAAAATATAGATCAGTTAGTATAATTATTTAGTTAAGTGTAGTGATTTTTTCTAAGGATAGTTGTGTTCAGCTGCCTGAAAATATGAAATAATTGTACTTATGTGTTGTCAATTTCCAGGTAAAACCTCAGAAGTGTGTCTGTCTGAAGGAAGGCAAATATCAAGTATCACTAGCATGTACTCAGAAAAGGAATGGATCTTGTGTGACTCAGTTATTGCCAGTCACATATACTCTATTACAGGTCCTGGCAAATACTAATGGCTTAATCCTTGTATGTGTTAACATCAGCAAAAATGAATGAAAAATTGCAAAAAACAAAAGAAACTATCAAAAAGTGGGGAGTCAGAGGATGTAGTGAGGCACCTGAAACAAATTTTATCTGGGTGACTGGTGAAGCTGTACTATAATTAGTCTTTCTCTCTCTGACTTATTTCACTCAGTAATACCCTCTAGGTCCATCCATGTTGTTGCACATAGCAAGATTTCATTCTTTTTTATGGATAAGTCATTTTCTATTGTATATATGCACCACTTCTTCTTTATTCATTTATATTGGTGGATGTTTAGATTATTCCATATCTTGGCTATTGTAAATAATGCTGCCATATATATATATAGTGTGTGTGTGCCTTTTTGATTTAACATTTTGGGTTTCTTTAGATAAATACCCTGAAGGGGAATTGTTGGATACTTCTTTGTCTGTTGTTATAGACTTTGTTTAAAACCTATTTTATCTGGTATAAATATTTTTTGTTTTTTTTTGTTTTAATTTTCATAAATATCATTTTCCATCCCTTTACTTTCAGTCTGTGTGTGTTTTTCAATCCGTAGCGAGTCTCTTGTCAACAGTATATGTAAATATCTTATTTGTTATCCTTTCAGTCACCTTATGTCTTTTGATTGAAGCATTTAATCTATTTTCATTTAAAGTAATTGTTAACTTCTGGTCAAGATGGTGGCATGGATAATCATTACTCAGCTTCTTTCACAACCACATCTGAATTACGACTAAACTATAGAATAACCATCACTCAGAACCAGAAGAAATCAAGTTGAATGGAAGTCTGACAACTATGTAATTAAAGAAACTACCTCCATTGAGACTGGTGGGAAAGGCAAAAATGCAGAGTGAGCTGATCCCACATCCACATGTGGTGGATAAAATTTGGGAAGATTATCTTGGGGGTGAGGAGTCCCAGACCCACACCAGGCTCCCCAGCCCAGGGCTCCGGTGCCAGGAAAAGTCCCCATAGCTTCTGGCTCCAAACACCAGCAGGGATTGAGGTGATGAAAGAAACTTTTCTGGGGTCCCAAGCAGTTTCTCTTAAAGAACCCACACATGAATTTACTCAGACTCACTCCCTCTGAGCTCCAACACTGGGGTAGCACCTTGAAAGGCACCAGTGGCATACAGGGAGAAATAGAAGTGGTTTGCATCAAGGCAAGAGCTTGGAGACAGCTTTCTTCCAGATGGAAAGTTGGGCAGAAACACAGAGCCTACATGTGTGTGCCATATCTAAGACTCCATCAACTTGGCTAACACTATTTGCCCCACCCTGGAGATACCCTGAGGCTCTGTCCCACCCAATTTACTGGCCCACCCAAGCTTCTTTTCCATATGAATGGCTGGTCTTGGCTCATGATTCACAATTTCCTACATCCTTTCAAACAAGAAACAGTTGGTTTCAGTGAGTCCTCAGCCTGCATCTCTTGTTAAGTGGCCCCAGGCCTGGCACTAGCAGCAGCTAGCCTAGATTTACATTTTTGCTTGCCTGGGATTCTCCAAGCCCAGCACAAGTAACAGAATGCTCTATAACTCAGGCAGGATAGCCCCAGCTAAAACACAGGTGGAGGTTGACCTTGGTCTGCACCACCCTGGAAACCCCAGGGCCAGCACACTCAGTAGATAGCTATAGACCATGTCACACCACCACCACCCTGCCCCTGTACAGGTGATCCACCACAAAAGGCAGAGACTTGTGGTCAGTGGTCACAGCCAGTCCTTATAGATAACTGGCCTGGGTAAATATCTCTCATTGACCTGCCAATGGCAACCAAGGCTCAACTACAAGAGGAGGGTGTACTCAGCCCACACAAAGGGTACACCCTGTGTATCAAGCTTGGGTGATAGAGGAGGCTGTGCCACTGGACCCTACAGGGTATCTACTACATTAGGCCACAATTCCAAGACACAGAGTTATAGCAGCTCTACCTAATATATATAGAAAAATACAGGGAGGCTGCCAAAATGAAGAAGCCAAGAAACATGGCCCAAATAAAAGAACAGAACAAAACTCCAGGAAAAGAACTAAACAAAATGAAGATTAGCAATCTATCAGATGCAGAGTTCAAAACACTTGTTATAAGGATGTTCAAGGAGCTTAGTGAGGACCTCAACAACATAAAAATACCCCATCAGAAATGAAGGATACACTAATTAAAATAAAGAACAATTTACAGGGAAACAACAGTAGTGTCAATAAAGCTGAGAATCAAATCAACAATTTGGAACATAGGAAGCAACAAATAACCAATCAGAACAACAAGCCTCTGGGACAACTTCAAGCATTCCAACTTTTGCATCATAAGGGTGCCAGAAGGAGAAGTGAAAGAGAAAGAAATTGGTACTTCATTTTAAAAATAGTGAAAGAAAGCTTCCCTGACTTGGTGAAGGAAATAGACATGCAAGTCTAGGAAGCATAGAGAGTCCCAAAAAAGATGGATGCAAAGAGACCCACTCCAAGACACATCATAATTAAAATGCCAAAGGTTAATGGTAAAGAGAGTATCTTAAAAGCAGCAAGACCTTTAGACTCCCAACACAACTTTGTGAAAAAATGCATATTGAGAGTTCCATTTCACACACACACACACACACACACACACATCCATTTTCTAACAGCATGAATTCATTTTACATAATCACAATAAGAAAGATTAAACCCAATAGCTTAGATATTTAAGAAAAAGATACAATATTATAATGAATTAGTGAATATGAAGAATAGACAAAAACCAGAACAAGTAGGAAGTTAGTTGAAATAAGAGACAGTTTTAGAACAACTCTGCACCTGCCTTGTTATCTTAAAACTGAATTCAAATGGTGAGGTGTACTGATATTTAGGTGAAGCTATCAGCTTCAGTCACCACTGCATTCTTTTCTGAATTGTTACACACAAACCACTTCGTAGTCATCTACAAAGAATTCCATCTTTTTAAACATTTTTATGTAAGTAAAATCAACTATCCCAAGACAACATTGTCCATAATTCTGAGACTGTCTCCTATTCCATATGGTTGTGTGCATATCCATGATTCCCACATGCACTCCAGTATATGCACATTACTTTACTAGAAGCATTTAAGTATAGGTAAATCAGAAGCAGATACACAGGAAATTTAAATTATATTAGAAATATGGGTCACAATCTGTTACAAGATAACATTTAACTATTGAGTTCAGTGTGATCAAGCAACATTATAACTTAGAATTACCTTAACTATTACGGAAGGGGTGTGTGTACATGAATGCTGCTATATGGATGGTTGCAACAGTTGAAAAGATACTAATAAAAAAGTCACCATCATGTCAAACAAGATGTCAAGAAATAAATGAATTGCCTTATTTTTCAGATGAATTAAGCATTTTAACTTACCATGGCATCACATTAATATAATAATTTTATTATTAGTAGTAATTAACACTGAATCAGGGCTCTTTTTCTCGGAAGAATGAATGAATGAATCTGAGGAAGGTATCACCTAATCTAAATACTTATCTAAAATAGTTCAATAGTTACACAGAATTTGTTTCAAGAAGATTAGTTTATGTGTTTCTTTAATTTTGGTTGTATATTCTTCAAGACATTCAATGTAGCTTTAAAAGTATTTTATCAATATGGAAAAATAATGTCTAGATTTTTAAAAAAAAATTTCTATTAAAACCTCTCTTATAGAAGATCAGGACACTATTAAATCTTTCCAGATGATTCATTCAAATATAATATATGTTCAGAGAAGCAGATGTTGACTCATCCAGAGGCAGAGGTTTCTATAGCACAGATACCCCATATTTTGATATAACATCTGTATTCTTTTAACAATTATTTAAGAGATATACAGCTGCCATACCCCTCAAACTTCAACCCAAGTTTAGGATTATATACAGCAAAAAAATGTTATAAAATGTGTGTAGATAGAAGAGAGGAAATAAAGCATTTCCTCATCTTAAAACTTAAAAGATTTTCTTTAAACTTATTTTACTTATTAAAGTGATGAACTAAAAAGAAAAGAAAACAAAACAAAACAACAACAGCAACAAAAACTGTGTTGCAATTTTTCCAAGCACAATGAAGAAATAAAAAAATGAAGTGAGACTGAGAAGCAATGACCTTGCAAAGCCTTATATCTATACCTAAAAAAAAAATAAATACATAATCCAAAATTTCTATGAGCAAATAGCAGTAATTGAGAGACCAACCAGAAGTATCTTAAGCACAAATTCCAAGGCACTAATCTCCAATTCATATTTGAAATAAACTTAAATTAATAAATTAAACATAAACTTCAAGTTTAAATTTTATTTATTCTGTCAAATATAAGATTTCATTTAATTTAAATTTACCATTTGGGGATTTTTATAAAAATTTACTCTGACTATTAAATAGTTGTTACAAAAAAAAATCACTTCTTTAGTCGTCGTCGTCGTCGGCAGCCGTCCGTCTCGAGAGACGATGGTGTAGCTTCTTAAGAGTCTATCTGCACCGCCGAGAATGGCTGTGCAGTCCGACTCGGGAGTGACATCGTATCTGTCTCCTCCCGTGTTGAATCGACATCTTACGATGACGCTGGAGTGTCCTCTCCAGTGAAGCTGAAGCTACAGAGCCTGGGCAGGGTGATATGGAGGGTCTGCTGTTGCCCATGCAGCAGACCCCCCCTCTCTTCGCAGCTGAAGGGTCCAAGGGAAAGACGGAGTCAATACAGCTTGGTTTCAGGTGCGCCGCAGGAGTTGCCGGTGTTGACTACAACGTCAAACCGCCTTAGGGACTCCGGCTCCGGATTTTCTGTCAGGGTTTACTCCCTTAGCCTTTCCCCTGAAGAGGTATGCCGCAAGGCAGCGGAGGTTTTTTGGAGTCAGAGTTTTCCTTCTCTGATGTAACTTCTTTAGTAAGCAAATATAAACACCCAAGGAAAAAGAAAGGTATTAAGTATTTTCCAAAATATATAGTGAAAGGATACAAAGTTTAAAAAATCAGATGAATAATTTTCAGAATTAAAGTCTACTGAAAACAGTAGGAGAATCATAGATGAATTTATCAGAGGGATAAAGTTAGGAGGTAAAATGTTGAATAGTGAGGCCAGATGATCTGGGCTAGGGTATAATCATACTAAACATTAGATATCTTACTGTTCATTGCAGATTGAGTGTCAACTAGGACAAAATAAAAAGCATCATATTAGGTTGTACAATGTGATTCTGGTCAGAGCAGGAAATGGAACAACCCCACTCTTTATTTTGAGGCATAATGTGTAATTTCAAAGAGATGTCCTGATGTACATATCCTATAGTCAATTGAAAGCTTAGCATAGTAATGCAACCTGAAAGAAGGCTGCATTAGTAGCATTATGGTCTTTTAAAATATATTTAACTTAATTGTTAATTTATTAAAATGCAATTTGGGTGAAGTGAATAAAAATTAAACAAATAGATGTCACAATAATAACTATAATTGTACAATTACTATGTGCCAATCACTGTACTAAATTTTTTATCTTCATTATCTACTTTAATATTCAACAACATCCTTGTACTTTGAGGTCTGTATTTTCATTGTTGCTATTTTTCATATAAGAAATCTGTGAATTAGAAAACTTGAGTAAGTGATTGAAGGTCTACAATATTTGATCCTCAACTGTCTGATTCCAAAGGCATTCCATATTTTTATTAATTTTTTAAATAGCATATACAGTTTTTGTAAAAGTTACAGAGTACAGAAATGTTTATTAGAGGGTCTTCCATTTTAAATTTCCATGCTTCAGAAGTAAGTGAAACTAATAGGTTGTTTTAATAGTCTAGTAATCTGATATGCCTAGCTATATCCCCTCAACAAAATCAGCATTCTGTTTTATGTGTCAATGCATCAGAATTTTCTGTTATAATCTATTATAATTACATTTTTATTTTTGTAGAATATAGTCTTTTAAGATTATAAAATACCTACTATTTTGAAATATGAGGTCCCAGAGATTTTACTAAAACAGATTTACTTTTCGATATTTGTCTTTTTCTTCTTTGATTTTCCATTTCTTTAGTTTTAAATTTTTAATTTATAGTTATAGTACTTATAATGATTATGTGTTTGGTTTAATTTTATCATTTGGTAATATTTTTATCTCCTTCTTTTCAGAGAAGTAGTCTTGTGTAATTGAAAATGTCTTTCTTCGACTGCATGATAGAGTCTGGTAACCCCGCTGCTGTCTGAAAAGTCTTGGCCACACCTCCACGACCACCACTGTCCCCTGCCCTGAAGCAAGCAGCTACCTCTGTGTTCTGTGTCGCCGCCACCTCGAGACTGGCTGTATGATTAGGCCACAATCTTCAATAAGTAAACATATTCCTTGGTTCTGTGGTGTTCTTGGTCGCACATTTATGGAGTTTCTGAAAAGCACTGGAGATTACTGCCAGACACAGTATGACTTCTATGCAAAGTGAACTGTGGAAATTCATTACTACTCTAGCAAGAAGCCCGGATAAGAGTGTTTAACCTGGACACAGGAGTGTTTAAACTGGACACAGAAGTGTTGAAATCTGTAGAGCATTTTACAAGTGTTTTGACCTGGATGGACTGAGGTCCACTTCATTTCTATTGCTTCGGTTTTACTGGATTGAAGAATTCCTACTTCTTGTTAGGAAGGTCATTTCATTTCCCATTACACTCGACTTCGTACTCAAAGCACGGAGAATTTCAAGTGCAGGATATTGAAGTAGACTCAGTTTCTTTGCATCATTTCTGTATTCAATTTTTTAATTCTTTCATAACCTCATTAGCTAAATTAACGTGGCTCGAATGAACCGCCCAGCTCCTGCTGGAAGTCACATACAAGAACATGAGATTTCTTATTACCCACAGTCCAACCAATGTGACCTTAAACAAATGTACAGAAGAACTTAAGAAGTATGGAGTTGCCACAATAGTAAGAGTATGTGAAGCTTCTTATGACACTACTCTTGTGGAGAAAGAAGGCATCTGTGTTCTTGATTGGCCTTTTGATGATGGGGCACCACCATCCAACCAGATTGTTGATGACTGGTTAAGTCTTATAAAAATTAAGTTTTGTGAAGAACCTGGTTGTTGTATTGCTGTTCATTGTGTTGCAAGCCTTGGGAGAGCTCCGGTGCTTGTTGTCTTAGCATTAATTGAAGGTGGAATGAAATATAAAGAAGCAGTACAGTTCATAAGACAAAAATGGGAGTGGAGCTTTGAACAGTAAGCAGCTTCTGTATTTGGAAAAGTATCGTCCTAAAATGCAGCTACACTTCAAAAACCCCAATGGCCACCGAAACAACTGTTGCATTCATTAAAAACGTGTGCCTGATGCCATTGCCTGGGAAGTGGAACCTGAGATAGGACCTAATTTGTCATATACGTTAGCCAACATATTGGCTTGGTGAATAAATTTAATGAAGATTTCATAGGAATATTAAAAAGTAGTTTTACCAGGGCACAAGCTTGACAGAATTCCAACCTCTATGTTTGGGTTTTGATCAACATATTTTGACACTTAGCAAAAGATTCTAATTGTTCAGTTTTAAAGTGTGCTTATCATGTGTACCAATTGACATTTTCTGAAATCATGCAGTATTGCGTTATATATTTAAGTCTATTCCCCTGCCAGAATTTTATCAATATATAAGAGATTTAGAAAGATTAGGTGCCAAAATGCCCAACACAATACTTGTGTATTTTTAGTATCATACAGAATTAAAATCCTAGGACCTTATGCAGTTTATCCCTTCAGTCATTTCAAACATACAAAGCAAGGCCTATGTGGTTATTTGCCTACTCACTTTAAGTTTACATCTCCCACATTCATACAAGTATACATCAGGTTGGCTCAACTTTTTGATTTTTATACCAGTCTTAGTGATTATTTAATGTGTTTCTATAAGTCTCATTTTGTGCTGTCATGGAAAGTCTCCATTTTGAAAACCTACATTGTACAGAAGCACGTATCTTTAATGTCTCCAGAGAAAAAGCGTTATAGTTAATTTTAGTGTTTGCACTTGGGTTGCAACTTATAGGGAGGGTCCAAGAAGGGAATGTGAGGGGGGCTATTAAGTATTTTTAGTAAAACGTTGCCTTTGTCTTGTGTGAAACATGTAGAATGGACTCTTCAGTAAAATTTTTTTTTTAAAGGCAAAGGTAGAGATGCTTTGTTGTAGCTAAAACAACTCTTAATCATAAAAGTTCTGTAATTCTTGTATTTGTTTTCATACATTCTGAAATTGTTTACTAACTTATCTTTGTTTGAAGTGTGATTTTTTTTTTCTATCCCATCCTCTCTTGAAAAAAAGAAGTGGTTTCTGCTAATGAACTGAGCAGACATCTAATATGTTATATGCCTTTTGAGCTGTGTAACATAATATTTGGATACTGATAATTTGTTTTATTATGTAATTGATAAAATAGTGATGTGTATTGTCAGTTCAACCATATATTTATACTGTCTGGAAATGTGTGGTTATAGTTGTGGGGGAGAAATAATTTGTCAGGGTTCACCAGTTTGTAAAAAATCTAATATGAGAGCTTAAATATCTAAATAAATAATGAAAGGCATTTATCATAAAAAAGTCTTTCTTCTACCTATATATAAAAAATAAAAACAAAAACTCAAACTAAACTACTTTTCCCATTATTCAATTCTGTACAGTTACTGTACTGCCTTCTGAAAATGAATATTAACCTGAAAGATGCTAAGTTCAGAATGATACCATACCCAGCAGATGTCTTGGTAATTTTAGTAATTTTTATTATAATTGAAGTTCAGTAACTTTATGAAGATATATCTCAATATAAATCTCCCTTTATGAAATTTTTCTGGTGTTTAATGTCGTCGTCGGCAGCCGTCCGTCTCGAGAGACGATGGTGTAGCTTCTTAAGAGTCCATCTGCACCGCCGAGAATGGCTGTGCAGTCCGACTCGGGAGTGACATGGTATCTGTCTCCTCCCGTGTTGAATCGACATCTTGTGATGACGCTGAAGCTACAGAGCCTGGGCAGGGTAATATGGAGGGTCTGCTGTTGCCCATGCAGCAGACCCCCCCTCTCTTCGCAGCTGAAGGGTCCAAGGGAAAGACGGAGTCGATACAGCTTGGGTTCAGGTGCGCCGCAGGAGTTGCCGGTGTTGACTACAACGTCAAACCGCCTTAGGGACTCCGGCTCCGGTGTTTAATGTACCTTTTAAGTAAATAATAGTTTTAACAATTTTATTCAATATAGTTCAGTTGTTTTTTTTCTTTTTCTTTCCTATTTATTATATGTATATATATGTACATATGTCTATGTATACTGAATTTCTTTAGCTATCTTTATGCTGCTCCATGAAATGTAGTTTAGCATAAGGGTTAAGAGTGTGTACTCTGACGAAAACCTGATTAGATTTTGTTGCTGTGTGTGCCCATACCATAATTTACTGAATCTCTTTTCCAGTGTAAAGTAGAAATGATAGGGTGATGTTCCTCAGAAGATTTTTGTGATGATTAATTAAGTTGCTATATGTAAGGTGTTTAGAACATAAACAGCGATATGGTCATTAGTATGTAAGTTTTAGCTATTATCTATGCTCTCTGCTAGTTTTTCTGTGATCTTTTATTCTCTTATTTGTTTGTACTTTATTGATTTCTTCAAATATCTTCTAACCAACAATTGATGTTAGTAGTCTATATTATAATTTCAATATTTTTAGAATTTATGTAATGGTTTTAGTGTTATTTTTAATTTACTGAGATCTGCCAGGACAATATGCATTTTCTTCTTTCTGTTTTATAGCTTTTATTTAACCTCATGTTGCCTCTTCTGTATTAGCTGTTTGTAAAAAGTTCTCTTTTTTTTTCACTATTTTGTTTTAGATTGTTGAGAACTCTATATATAAAATATTTTTGTGTTTTAAGGCTGAATTTCATAATTCATCTATCATTTTAAATTATTCTCCCCTTTAATGGTACTTTAATATGTATTAATGTCTCTTTAGAGCTACCAACTTATTCAAATTTGATTTGGAACATTTAAATTTGCCTTTTGTTTTAAGTGCTTTGTTTTGTTTTTTGTTTTTTTCAGTTCTTGACTAGTGATGAGCAAACATCATTGATCAATTACCTGAAGTGGAAAAATGAGCATCTCATATAGTAACCCTTTTGACTTAGATTCAGTCCACTGTTGAAAGGGAACAGATAACTTGGACAAATTTTGGTGTGGCTTACTTTTATGCCTCTCAACTCACAGAACTTTTGTTAGGTAATTAGGGATTTCTTTATCAAATCTCAAGTGATTTTGAGTAGCAGTCTTCAAATAAGGAGATCTTTATTCTTCATTCTTCTTTAAGCCTCATTTTTAATAATCTCTCTTTTAGAAATCTTTAGACCTTGTGGTGAGTGTAAATCCTAATTTTATTATCTCTTTCATCTTAACTCTCTGGTGAAGAACAGGACACTACAGAAAAATTAGGTTACAACCCTATTAATTATATTTTTATAAAGAATCTTATGAAATTATTGACTATAAAAACTTCACTCAGGATAATATTACTATGCAATGAATACACATCAATATTTTATTTTGTGGCTTCTTTTTGATCATTTTGAAGGATCTTAATTCTAGGAGTTGTGTAAGCATTCCTTGAATCCATTATGTACTTTTTAAATCCTCACCAGAGTATATGTTTATCGATTTTAGAGACAGAGGAAGGGAGAGAGTGAGAGAGAGAGAGGTCAATGTGAGAGAAACATTAATCAATTTTTTCCCATATGCACTCCGACTAAGGATGGAAACTGCAACCTAGATATAGTCCAAACCTGGAACCTAGGTATAAGCCCTGACCAGAACCCGCAAATCTTTGGTGTACAGGATGATGCTCCAGCCAGTTGAGCCACCCAGCCAAGGCATAATCTATCATATTTTTTTGGGAATCGCTTAAAATCTTTTATTGTCTTTTCAAATAACACTACCAGAAAGTAACATTTTCAAATATGTAAATAACATAGGGAATAAAAAGCTAAAAGCTTTGATTAAAGATATAAATCTACAACTATTTACATAACAATTAGATTAAAGCTTGTCCTATTACCAATTAAACTGAATATATATATGTATGTGTGTGTGTGTGAATGGTAATGTACTTGTGTTTTATTGATTTATCCAAATATCTTTTAACCAATAATTGATATTAGTAGTCTTTATTGTAATTTCAATATTTTTAGAATTTATGTAATGGTTTATTGTTATTTTTAATTTACTGAGATCTGTCAGGATGATGTGCATTTTCTTCTTTTTGTTTTATAGATTTTATTTAACCTCTGTTACCTCTTCTGTTTAAGTCTCAGACCCTGGTGGCATTCCAAAATCTGCAGGGTGGATACTTAGGAGAGCCAATACTTCAGTTTTAGTCTGAAGGCCTGCAGACTTGAGACCCAGGAAAGCTAATGTTCCAGTTTGAGTCGAAAGTCATGTGCTGTAGAGAACAAGGAAGATGCAGTCCAAAGGCAGTTTGCTAGAGTAATTCTTGCATGAGGAAGATCTGTTTTTTTTTATCTATTCAGAGACTGAGCTAATTGAATGAGGGCCACCCACATTGTAGAGAGCAATCTGCTTCACTCACAGTCCACCTATTTAAATGTTAATCTTATCTAAAACACTCTCACGGAAATACCAAAAATAATGTTTGACCAAATATCTGGGCACCTATGGCCCCGCCAAACAGACATATAAATTAACCAACACAATAATTATCTTTGAGATTGAAATAAATTGTCAGTTGATGCAAACCCTAATAATTAATATTTATAGGTTTTACTCAGTTATAATTCAATAAGAGAACATAAGAAGTAATAAATCCATTTGTTTCAAAAAATGAACATATTGTACATTCAGTGTTTAAAAATATTAAAAACATAAATGAATGAATAGCAAAAGTAAAATCTGTTTAGAGACATCAGTATATTTCCAGACAATTAGTCCCACTGAAAAGTGACAGTTGAAGTCTACCCATGTGGGAGTCATCTCTATTTTATAAAGTGATAATTTATAAACATCTTCAAGCAGATATTCTTTTACAAAATTAAATAGTTAACCTTATTGTACAAAATTAACATTCTCATTAAATTTATTTTTTGAATTTTGTGTTTGAGTTTGCTATTTTCTACTTTTAAAACTTATTTAAAAACTAAAGTGTTTTTTAAAGCACTGGGGGAAGTTTTCCTTTTACCATAGAAATTTCCAGCTACTAACATTTGGACAATCTAGACGATTTTCAAATGAACTAGACTCTAGATTTGGTTTCTGGTATCATGAGGTACTGGCAAGAAACAGTGAGAGCAATATAAATACACTGCTGTCATTCCTTTTACTCATATTAATGGTGGGCTACTATACGAGTGATTGAATTGAGCTGATGTCTGTTTGTCAGCTAAGTAATCTGAAAAGTGACATTCTATTTCCAGGCTTTGGTACCAGAAGTACATGGAGAAAGTGAACCAAAATGTCTTTCCTTCAGCTTTTCTGAGGTTCACTTTTCCAAATATTCCACTGGGATATTGAGACACTTGAGGTGTTGATAAAACACAGTGTTACTTGGAAACTTGTAGGTAGTACTCACTATGTGCTGAACACTTGTCTAAGTACTTAACACTTAATCCTGTACTAAATAAATGAGGTATTTATATTTTTAGTCCTGCTTTAAAGATTAAGTAGATGAGGCACAGAAGGCTAATTAGTTTCCCAATGTCATTGTGGTAATAAGAGACGGAGGTATGATTCATACCCAAGTGGTCTGGCTGTTGAATCTTCTTTACTACTTCACTTTACTGGTTTTACATCAGAAGGCACCCATGCAAAATTGCTGCTAACTGCTCGTATTATATATTATAGAGCTTGTTAGAAGCCATAAGATGAAAAGATACAAAAATCAAGATCTTACATACTGAAAAAAGGTATATGCGTACACATATACAGCAGGGAAATGAAACCTAGAACCCCAGAAACTATGTCATACCCACCATGAAATTGGCAAGGATAAGTGATAGCAAGGATATGGTAAAATTAGAATATTTATACATTTTTGGCAAGGTCTTGAGTAGTGTAAATCTCGTAAAAAACCCATTTGGCCTATCTTTAAAAATATATATGCACACACCCTCTGTGTGTGCCTCTGAGATTGGACTCAGCAATCCCATCCCTCACTATTTGGCCTAAAGAAACTCTTGCATTTGCTGAAATTATTTTCCAATTTAATAGAATTCAAGATACTTCCAGATATACTTATTTCTGAAGTTTCCTGGGGGGCGGGGGGCGGTTCTGGAAGACAGGTTGTGGTTTGCTTCTCTAGCATGACAGGATGACTCTTAATAGCTTTGTTATTACCTGATGCTATGTTTGGACATTTAACTTATTCTGTGGCAGGGAAGATTCTGGACCCTTGTTTTATGAGATGTTCTCTAACTCTAAGATTCTATTTAACACCAACAAAAATGCTAGCTTTCTAAACTCTGCACATGTTTTTTTAAAATTTCTTTCTTTAATTTTGCACATAAGATAGCCTGTCTACAGTACCCAAAACAGCACATTCTGTGGGAAGTGGGTGATTTTTAAAAAATAGTTGGCAAAGAATATTTAATAATTTCAAGCCATATACTCATTAATGAAAGTACTTAGAATACTTAAAAAGTAACTTTTGTGTGGCAGGTTTCAAGCATTTTCCAGTACCCTTATGATCCTTTACTGTGTTAGTATGAATTAAATGATAAAATTAAAATAAAGAGTTAAAGGGATGGGTTTTTACACATAACAAAATGAGAAATAAATGCCACACTTACTGGATTTCATTTTTAATCTACAACAGAAAAAATGTGGTGACCTTAGAATAGAATGAAAGATCACATAATTTGGAATCAGATGAGCCTTCAGTTTCTGCTTTTATGGTGAGGGCAATTCTAAACCAAAGACTTAAAACGATATTAAAGAAGCCAATCATACATGGTGTACATATAGGCCAAAGATATTGGGAAATTAGAAGTACTATACAGTCATGTAAAGAATTATTAACCAAGGGAGAAAATGATTATTCTATGAAGGAGTGTTAGCTTTTGATTCAACATTCTACATCCTTTGTTTTCCTTGACATAGACCAGTAGTAAGACAGAGCTTTAAAATACATATTCTATAATTCATGAAAACTTGAAAGTTTGAATAAGTTGGCATAGCATAAATTGATTTAATTATAGCATGTGATATACATAGTTCAGAAGTTAGTCTTTCATTACTTACTTTGAAATATAAAAAATACATGATGATAGAGGGAAAGATAGATGTGTAATAAAGTAAGCATGCTAATATCTAGGTAGTGGGTGTGTGCGTTATCATTATACACTTATTTTAACTTACTTACATAAGTTTGAAAATTTCATAATGAAATGTTAAGAGGAGATAAGTAATACTTATGAAGGTTGAAATTGCCTTTGCCCTGACTGAGGCCCTGAAAGATGACTTGCCAAGAGAGAAAAGCTGGAAGAGCAAGCTACTGGCATGTGGGGTGGTGGTCTTCCTTCTGGGGAGCAGGAAAAAATAATACAAATTATGTATGTATCTTACATTCCTGATTACCTGGAAAAGATCACAGGTATTTTAGGCCCTCCTTAAGAGTGTAATGAACACAGAAATTTTGAACACTTTAGGTTTGTAAGCAAGCCTTATGAATTTATAGGAATGTGGAGAAATTCTCTGACGTAGAATCTTTGACTCAATTTAAGGCTTTGCAATCATCAATTAATCCATATTCCATCTATTTAAAAAATTATTTGCCTATTTAAAAGATGCACACATTTTATATTGTCATTTATTTCATTCTAAATCATTCTTGAAAATCACAACTGGGCATTTTGCCCATAACAAACAATTATACTAAGAGGCTCAGTTACATTTTCTCTAAAATAATAAGTATAGTTACATATCTCGAAAGTCAAAGAAGAAAGAAAGAAAAGGATAGGAAAATAATCTGAATAAACAGAATAAGAGAGAAGAGAAAGAAGAAGAAAGAAAGAAGGCAGGGAGGGAAGGAGAGAGGGAAAGAGAGAGGGAAGAAAACAAAAGAGGGAGGGAGAGAAGAAGAGAGAAGGAAGAAAGGAAAAAATGTTGCTAGGTTCTTTGTATTATTTTTATCTTTATTGTATTTTTTTATTACCATTTACTCCCCTTATAAGCCCTCTTCCCAGATAAATTGAAGTAACAAACTTCAATATTGTTTAGATGGGCGAACAACTTAATTTGAATAAATATTATTTAATTTAAGGCTTTAACTATATTGAGGATTTTAATGCTTTCTTAGCCATTTGTTTTAGCACACATTTGTTCTTAAAATTTTTTAAAAATTTGATTTTTAAACCTTAGACAAAATATAAATAGTTCACAGTGGTGGGTAAAGGGATCTGGATCCTCGGTTATTCTCGTCTATCTCAGACTGTTTTGAACATTGACTTATGACATTTGATCTCTCTTTTTGTTACCTTATATCCTGACTGCTAAAGTATCCATAACGATTGTGACTACTCTCTTGGCAAACTCAGGGCTTGGTTCTTTGCCCTGCTCTTCTAACCTCAGCCATAGTAAGCTTGACTAGGCTCACATCCATCACAATAATACAGATTCTCAGAAACACAAAAACGTGCTTTATTCTGTCCCTGGCTTCAGCACTTGACCCTGTAGCTTCTATTGTAAAATCATCTCACTTATCAGCAAGGCAACATTATTGAAGTTGCACAGTTTTTCAATTCTCAGTCATTATTTACATGTAAGTATGGTATCATTTCTATGCCATGCAGCATACAGAGACCCAAGGGCCTGATGAATTGCACTCTATTTTTCATGAAATACTCTGATTTTTTTTTTCCAGAATCTGAATGAGAGGCTGCATGCTCATCTGTTTTTAGTTTTCCACTCTACCTGAAGTTTCCATCTTCTCAGTAATTCCCATTTTCCCTTTTTAGGATCAACATTTAGAAGAAAAAAGTGATGAAAGTTTGATATATATACAGCTATCTAAAAACTTTCTGTTCCTTCACAAGCAAGAGAACATTTTATTTCATTTCTAAGCATAATCTACTGACCCTCATATATAGAATGAGAGAGAATCAAGTTTTGTTTGTTTATTTATTTATAATAAGACTACAAATCATAAAAAATAATTGAATAAAATATATCCATAAATTTTACAGAATAATAATACTACTGCTTATTTATACTATATGCTATGGTTTATAAAAATAAAAACAAACAATTCATAGACATCCTTTTACAAAACTATTTTGTGCCAACCTTATCTCTTCTTTTCATATTTAGAATATAGAATGAAAACATGTCAATTTAAATTTTCAATAAATATATGTACTGACTTAAAATTCAATAACTCAATACACTATTTACATGGTGCTGATGAAATTTAATGTCCAACTTATGAATTCCAGTATATGGTTCTGGTGATTGCTTTCTTACCGATAAACATGCTGCATTTTCCATTTAAACGTCAACTTAATAAGGTTGCTTAAATGCCTTCCCTATTAGAAATTCCCTTCCTAGTGATGAGGAAAATAGACTTGTGTTACTCAAAAGACATATACCAAAAATTTCTTATCATCTCTTCCTGATGGCCAAAACTGGAAATTACTTAAATGTAGATTAGTGATAAAAAAGAAGTGGTTAATGCCATATTGATGAATTTCAGATCTAATGGTTAGAGAAAGAAAAAAATCATGTGCTGTGAGATTCCATTTGTATGAAGTTCAAAACAGATAAAGCTAACTTGTGATCATAGGAAACAGATTGTGTTTTTTTCTGAAATGCCAAGAAAGGACACTAACAAACTTTTTACCAGTGCTGACATGTTCCTATCATGATGGGTAGTAGTGACATCGGTTATATACATATGAAAATCCTTCAAAGTAAACACAGATTAATAAATTTTGTATTTTGTATACTTACTATTTCTTTATATTGTTGCTCTTCAAAGAAGAAAAATATATTACCAATAAGCTTTAAACTGATATGTTTTTCTGGGGTAAAGGTAAGTTACAAGAGATTTCATAACAAAATAGTAACCATTTTCCCTAAAGGGTTAATCAACATTTATAGCACAACCATATTAGTATCTGAACTTATTGCTACCTTCCTCTTTCCCCTTAGAGGTTATTTATTCCAAAAGAACTGCCATGTGAGTCTAATTAACTCAGTGTTTAGAAAACTTTTTGATAGTATAGCATATGGAAATTTCAATGTCTTTGGGCTTAGTGGACCTTTATTCAAGAATGTTGCTATTTTCATGTTTCAGCTATGTGTGCTTGAGCACATCTTTTAAACTTGCTAAGTATATTTTAGTTTTCTTATCTGTAAAATTGAATACCCATAGTATCTAATGCACATGGTTGTTTGAGTTAAAAGGAATAATAGATTAAATGATGCCTAATAGACCAAATGATAAAATGTATCACTAAGTGTATAATCAGTTCTATATTTTTTATTAAATGTTACTTCTGCATATTTTCAGACAGAAATGAAGTAGTGAGGATAACAGATGTGGATGTGGAGTGAGGGTAAATGGAAAAATAAGACTAAGTCTCTGCCGTTTGCCCATTTGCAATTAATTAGTCATAGTGAATCTAGGACACACATATCTATAACTAAATATAGAGAGAAATAACAGAAGAGCATCTCTCCTTTGAGGTTCAAGAAAAGATCATCGGAGGGACAAATACTTTTGAAAAAGTCTTTTAAATATAATAGATGTTTACATAAGTACGTTATATAAATTGTACATATATAGAAATGCACATGACTGGGAACATACAGTTAATTCAAATTTATCATACATTTTTAACATATAAAATGAATGGTAAAGTGGAATGTACATAGGTCACAGGCATATTAAAAACAACAAGAATTTCATGGTATGTCATTGGAAAAATAGGTTTATACATAGTTTGTAAATGAAGTAACAAGTATTATTATAATTTTCCCCTTTTTCACTATAGAATTTATTCTGAGGATATTTGAAATATAGTAAATGTTAATAGCAGCAACAATAATGCAGTTAGGAGTATCCAAAACAATCATTGTTTTTAAATTCATAAGAATATAAGCGATTGGTTTCCTTAGAAAGGCAAGAAATACCTGTCTTTCTTCTAAAATAGATTTCTTTATTTTTATAACCAAATCAATGAACAAACAGTCTCTGGATAGGATCTGGTGAGAACTGCTGACTGATACAAAGGCTGAAGTACTTTGTGTTCCTCCAGAATTCACATGTTGAAACCTAACCCGCAGTGTAATGATATTTGGAAATGGTAACTTTGGGATGATTTGGTGATGAGAGCAGGACCCTCAAAAATGGGATTAGTACCTTTATGAAAGAGACTACAGAAATTTCCCTTGTCCTTTGTTCCTTGTAACACATGCCATGAAGACGGAGCAGAAGATGGCCATCTATAAATCAGGAAATCGACCTCTCCAGACATGCATCTGTTGGGGCCTTGATCTTGGACATACTAACCTCCAAAACTTTGAGAAATAAATTTTTGTGGTTTTAGCCACTCAGTCTATGACATCTTGTTATATCAGTCCAGATAAACTAAGGCAACTGCTAAAACTGCCTGGACTCTCCTTCAGATTCTGTTGTATATAATCTCCAATTTCCTGACAGATCATATTCAGCAATAAGATTTGTGGGGCTAAAGATCTCAAGAATCATATACAGAGTGGGAAAAATGTGGGCTTACAGTTGTGAGTACATGAAAGAGTTTTTTCTTGTATTAATATTTATTAATTATAATATTATTTTCTACACAAAAAATTGTACACCTACTTTTATCCCACTCTGTATTGAAACAACACTTTGCTTTCCCTCTGGAGTCCCTATGATAATATTATCAGCATCATAACTCAGCAGTTGAGACTCTACAAAGAGGAGAGAGATTACTCTCTCTGATCTGTTTTGTTAATTCTTGCATTTATCTCTACCCTACTATCATGCTCCCTTCTCTGCAGCTCCAACCTTTTCACCCACTCTCCACATAAACACATGCACACACATTTTGGCAAGAGGTAGTAAAATCTGTCATTTAGTATGTGCTCGACATATCTAAAATAAAGTTTAGCATTAATAGGTAAATTTAACTTTTTTCTTTAAAGTCAACATTTTGTGTCCTGAAAAATTTCCATTGCTTTCCTCCAAGTTTGAAATACTCTATCAAAATAATGGCTTATTGGAGAAATGCTACAGACTCTCAGCAGCTTAGCATTAGAAGTGTGAAAAGTGATGCTGCAAGTCAACTGTTTTGCACAATTCTTGATGAGCATTTCTGTCTTCTCTAAAAGCAATTACTGCAACCCATTTTCCTTCTTACAGAGACTGGAAAGACATTGTAAAACAACGTGCAAAGGAGTGACTTGAAAAGCCTTGTTAACATGGAAACAGGTTAACTAAGAAGAAGAGGCTTGAATATTTGATGATGATGACAATGTTGTTTTTTCTTAATCTAGGTTAAAATATATCCATAAGTGGATCTAAGTTTTGTGAGCCTTAAAGCCTATAAATTTGTGAGTTCCTCTATTAGAAGACAAAATTTTAAACACAAAATTAGGTACGTTGCCTTGGAAGGGCCAGTAAAAAAAAGTAAGATACCTTGAAGATATAATTTTGTTAAATTTGGGGCCAATTTACTCATGAATTTGGGCAACTCCTTTCTGACTACAAACACAATTGTGCTAAAGTTTCCTTAGATTTATTTGAAGCAAAAAATTTTGAGGAAGACTATAAATTAATAGTATACCCAAGTTTTTTAATGTATGTCTTCTAATCACTAAGAATTTGAATCTAATATTTCTAAAATAAAATATGGTGTTTATTCACTGTGTATCTTAGCCTTACACATATCAGTATTTTTATCCTTAATTTCTTTGTATTTAAAAAAATTACCTTTTCTACATACTTTGATAAACAGAGTATATTTGCTTTCAGATAATTTTATTACTCTTAGTTGCATATGAATGCTATCATTATCATTTTAATTGAAAACTGTCTTACATTTTGCTTCTCTATTTTAACACATAGCACATTCAATTTATTTGTCCAATTTTAAGACATATGACTTTTTGAACTTATATAAAAACAAGATTCCTGGAGTTATTTATTTGGCTACAGTACACAAAACAGTTTGAGAGAGAAAAAAATTACTTCTCATTGGTTTTAAGGTTTTGTTCACTTGCTTGTCTATATTACCTAAGCTTAAAAATACTTTTGTTCTTTGCCTGAATATTACATTGAATCAACCTCAGGCAAAAGTTTTTTCTGGATTGCAACTGAACTGAGTTTCTCTTCTTGCTTGTATTTAAATTCTTCATTCAAAATTTCTAGGAAGAGAGGATTTAGCTAGCTTTTTTACCTTTTTAGCTTTTGCTAGACAAGCAGTTCTTTTTTTGTTTTGTTTTTGTTTGGTTTCTCAAGTTATTTAAAAGATAGTTCAAATAGTTCAAAAAGTCTCACAGCTGGAAGTGTAGGTAGTCAGTCATCAGAAGCTACCAAGAAACCCCGATGAGCCCGTTATCATGAATACTATTAAATTCCCACTGAAATAACAATAACGATTGCAACAAAAGTAATCAACAGAATTCATAAAAATAGCTGTATTAAGACTGTGACTTGAAGGTCTCCACATGATTTACATTATTTTTGAGTTACATATATTTATAAACACATGAAAGTATAGGTATGAAAATCTTAGTAAGAACTGAGACTTTAATGTATATGTGTATGTATATAGATGGATATATATACATATAGAGTATATATGTTATATATATAATCTGGGAGCATAGCATATTTTTTCAAAGTTGGGATCTATTTCTTTTACCAGCTTATTGTTTTATGTATATATGTATGTATGTATTTATTTATTTAATTTTGTTTTAATTTTTTATTATACATTATTATTTTTATTGTATTTTTTCCTTTACCATTTACCCCCCCACACTCTTCCACCTCCACTTACCCCCATACCCCCACAATTGCCACACTATCATTCCCACTCATGAGTTCTTTTTTTTTCTTTTTTGCTCAAATGACATATTATAAAATTGTTGACACTACTACTGATGTACCCCATTTTCACCCGCTTTGCCCCACTCACCTATTTTTGAAATGAATGTGGTATTTTGTACTTTAAAAAACCTTGAAAAAATTTGTGCAAAGACAATGTTTAATAAAGTTTAGATAGCTTTCTTAGGTAAATGGCAAATTACACTGATCTCACTTCAATTTAATTCAATGCAATTATTATTATTATAATTAAGTATTATTTATTTCACTGGATTAGTCCCTATAATGCAAATTCTCTATCATCATGGAGATTGCTATATTTTGAGGACATAACACATAAATCAAAACTAAAACAGAATTCTAATGAATATTTTATAAAGATTTCAAAAGTATACATTTATTTTTAATTTTTTTAATTTTTTAAGTATATTTTATTGATTATGTTGATACAGTAGTCCAATTTCTTTTCCCTTAGCTCTCCTCTTCCCAGTACCCTCTTTCTCTCCAGCAATTCCACCTACCCTAGTTCATGTCCATGGGTCACGCATATAAATTCTTTGGCTTCACACTTTCTTATTTTATCTTAACTTCCCCTTATCCAGTTTGTACCAACCAATTATGCTTCTTAGTTCCTGCACCATTTCCCCAGTTCACCCCCTTCCCCCTCTCAGCTGATAACCCTGCAAAAGATTCCCACACTTATGATTCTGTCCCTGTTCTGATTGTTTGCTTAGTTTTTTTTTTTTGTTTGTTTTTATTTTTTAGATTCAGTTGTTGATAGTTGTGAGTTTGTTGTCATTTTAGTGTTCATAGTATTGGTCTTCTTTTTCTTAAAAAGTCCCTTTAACATTTTATATAATAATGGCTTGGTGATGATGAACTCCTTTAGCTTTAACTTGTCTGGGAAGCATTTTACCTGCCCTTCCATTCTAAATGATAGCTTTGCTGGAGAGAGTCCTTGCTTTTCATCACATTGAATACTTCTTGCCAGTCATTTCTTGTCTGCAATGTTTTTTGAGAAATCAGCTGAAAGCCTTATAGGCATTCCTTTGTAGGTAACTCTCTGCTCTTCTTTTGCTGGTTTTAAGATTCTCTCTTTATCTTTAACCTTTGGCATTTTAATTATGATGTGTCTTGGTCTGGTCCTCTTTGAGTCTAGCTGTTTGGGACTCTCTGCTTTGCGGACTTGTATGTCAATTTCCTTTGCCAAATTTGGGAAGTTTTCCTTCATTATTTTTTTACATAAGCTTTCTCTTTCTTGCTCTTCTTCTTCTCCTTCTGGCACCCCTATGATTTGAATGCTGTCATATTTGAAGTTGTCCCAGAAGTTTCTAATCCTCTCCTCAATTTTTTCAATTCTTGTTTCCTCATTTTGTACTGATTGATTGTTGTTTTTTTTCTTTCTTATGTTCCAAATCATTGATTGGAACCCCTGTTTTTTTTCTTTCACCATTGGTTTTGTGTGGATTTTCCTTTGTTTCATTTAGCATAGTCTTCACTTCTTCCCTTATGCATTTGCCATACTTAAGCATATCTGACAAGTCTATGAGCATCTTCATTACCAGTGTTTTGAATTTTACATCTGTTATGTTGGCTATCTTTTCATTTGTTAGGTTGGCTATCTCCTCATCACTGAGTTCTCCAACTAGAACCTTGATTTTTTTACCCCTTTTGGGTTATACTTATCTGTCTCCTCTTCTTGACAGGCTCCTGTGTTTGTTTGCCTCTGTGTCTTAGGTAGAGCTGTCGCACCTGTTACATTGTAAGGGGTGGAGCCTTAGGTATCATCATTATAGGGCGAGCCATTTCACCATGTTGTGGCGCTGTATGTGGGGCAGCGGTCTGAGAGGGAACATTGCCACTTGCTCAGCACTCGCCCCTTTCCCAGGCACTTCTTCCATTCTGGGTGGGACTAGCGCCTCTCTAGCTATTGCTCTGGCCATTGTTCCCAGAGTGGGTGGGTCTGTGGATGTTCTAGGATCATGGGGTCCCTTTAAACAAGCAGTCTCTGCTGAGAGATGGGCAGTTTCTTCCTCCGCACCAACCCCCACTGGTTTGCACAATGAGAAGTAACGAGGCTTGATTTTCCCTGGCACTGGGACCATGAGCTATGTGATCTGGTCATGAGCTGGGAACGCTCCCCAGATGTCCCTCCTGACTTTTTAAAATGTATGACTGCACTTTCCACTAGCTGGCTGCTGCCACCGCTGCTGCCACCACCACATTGCATCCTCTCCACCTGGCTCCACCACTCCTGCCTATCTGGATGACTATTTATTTATTTATTTATTTATTTTTGGATTTCCATGCAGCTCGATTTTCTGGAACTTCTGGTTGTCTCCAGTTTTCAGGTTGTTGTATACCTTCTTAGTTGTGGAGGGAGATGCAGCATGTTTGTTTAGGCCTCCATCTTGGCCAGAAGCCCCCTAAGGTATACATTTTAAATAATTTGCTACACAATGTGTTAGAATACTGAAAGTGTGAGTGATTGCTCAAAGACACCAATGTGACAAAATTTCTAAACAATCTGTGTTAAAACACTAAAGTTGTATCTGGTATTAAACTGATTTTGGATTCATGCACATAGTTCAATAATTTTATTTTATATCACTTTATTTTAATTGAAATAAAATTGACACATACCACTATGTAAATTTAAGGTGTACAACAGGCTAATTTGATAGATTTTTATATTGCAATATGATTACCACTGTAGTGTTAGCTAACACCTGTAGCAAGTCACATAATTATTTCACTTTTGTGATGAGAATATTCAAGATCTAGTCCCAGCAACATTAAGATATATGATACAGTATTGTTAAGTAAATCACAATAGAGTGCATTAGATCCCCAGAACTTATTTATCCTCTAACTACACGTTTGTAGCCATTGATCGACAGCTCCCTGTTTCTTCCACCCCCAAGGCTCTGATAACCACCACTCTACTTTGTTTTTATAAGGACAGGATTTAAGATACCACACACACACACACACACAAAAAAAAAAGATGCAAAAAAGAAAAAGGCATCATTATGCCATAATTGGTTTTATTATTATATATACAGTGTAAAATAAAATAGATATTTTAGAATATTTTAATTTATTGCAAACTTGATTTTTCTTTTTTTGAAATGTGTAATTTTTCAAAACAAAAATTATGCATGAGATATTGAAGAATTTAGAAAACAGTTCAATTTAATGTCAGATTCCTCAAATCTATGTCATTAAAGATATAAAACTAATGGTTAGTTTGTGAATGAATAAAAATTAGACTTCATTTTAAATTTTTGGCTCTGATAAAGTTACAACAGGTTATCTAGGGATAAAGATAAGAAAATTGCTTCAAGTAACAGGACATATCTATGGCAAAATCTGCTCAAATTAAGAGTTATATGCATATGCCCTTCAGATACTTTGAAAAATAACATTAATTCAAATCATTTCTCATGCTTTGGTCTCTAATTTTAACTTTAAATTTTGTACCAATATTTTTATGATTAGTGAAAAAAATGATATCAAAATCAACTTACATCTTTTAAAAAGTACTGTATAACTCAGGATCTTTGACAATTCTGAAGAATGATATTTTTTGACAAAGTTTGTAAATATGCATATAAAACATGACTTTTGATTTATTTATTACTGATTTATTCTTGACCCTAGTTATGTGTGTGAAAAGGATGACCATGAACAAAAATCTGTTTAAAGAGAGAATTGCCTTTTTCAGCTGAGACAAAGTCACAGAATAACACTTCTTCCTTGTTCCTGTTTTATCAGTCCAGGGGAGCTGAGCCAATGCTAGTCATATTGTGTCACATAGTACAGTGATTGCAATAAAGCTAGAAGCCTCACCCATGATTAGATAATTTTTTTTTTGTCTGGAACTTTATTATCCACTGACCCTATAAGGAATGGCATAGAATGCAGAGCAAGAATCCCAACAGGCTGTAACATGATTTCTGAAAACAATCTGTTAGCTCAGAGAAAAAATATATGCCTCTGGGCTGAGCTGTGGGAGCTTTTTTGCTCTTTTTTCCATATTCACTATTTCACAAATTTAGGTCAATTTCCAGTGTAAGACACATTAAGAAGGTTTCAAAACTAATTTTTTTGTGTTTTTAATAATACAGGTAATGTAAAATTAACAATTGTATTTTACTTTGCCTTTTAAAGGAAAACAATATTTTTTTCAGAAATATTATACAACCATAGATCAAAAAATACACAAAACGTAGTATAAACTAGTTTTGTCTCATTAAAATAATTTGTTAGTTTTCTTTTGGAAATATTTTATACACATTTTTATTGGTATATTTTCTCATTAAAACCTCATCTGAGAATATAATATTTCATGTTTAAAAAGTTACTTTAGAAAAAAGTATGTAGTAAACTGTTTGAAGACATCTTATTTTCTGCAATATGGTCACAGTGGCTCTTTTAGGGCAAATCCTTGACTTTGATAGAAGGTGGAATCACCGGCGGGCCAGACATGAACATCATAGATATGAGGTGATCCTTTACTGACTCATCTTCTTATTAATTCAACTTTCATAATCTCCTGAATTTACCAAAATATGCAATAAAACATATAAAATTCCACTGTAGTGAATGACTCCAGTCATCCAATTTATATCACCCAATATAAGTCCTAAATATACACAGAACAAGCTTCTTCTGTTCAGAGGTGTGACTTAACCTGCTGTTTCCAATCCTGGTTGTGCTTCATTAGACCCTAGACCCTACCCCAGATGTTTCAAATCAGAGTTTTGGGAAGAGCCTCATGGTTAGTATTTTATAAGCCCTTCTAAATGATAAGGCCCTGATGGAGTTGTTAATCATTGATGTAAGTGATATAACAAATTCTTCTTGCTTAAAAATACTTTCATAAAAAGAATGCAAAGGCACTGCTGAAGTATTAACCAGTATTCAAAAGTAATGATATAATTAACAATTTCGAAACATTAACACCTCAGCTTGAAGTATTAAGTATTTTGTGATCTGATAGTTCCCTTTGCGTGGCAAGGTGGTTTACAGTAGTGCAGGGTGATGAGGAGATAGCAAATATGATTGTGAAGGCAGAAGAGCATTAAAGGCAAGTAGTGCATTGTCACAATTGTATATGAAATAGCTCCTGCTGAAGAAAGGGGCCAAGAACTACCTACCATTCAGCTACACCAGTACGGGGTTGATTTCACTATAAATAAACTTTCAGATAAGAATGATGACCAGCATAACTAGGGAAGAAGGTCAGCTTTGTAGTTAAAATATTTCCTAAACCATGCACTAAAGCAAAATTAGGTAAGTATCTCCAATGATTTTCTCTTTGTCTTGTCCATGCTGTAGTTATTCTCAGTATTCAAAATTCACAGTGTACTGACTTCGATGGCTGGGATCAAATGCTACAGGATACATACTTGTGAGTTATTCAGTTTACTTACAGAAAAGTTACATGTGGATTTACTAGCGATTAAGAGGTAGTTAAAACATGTCCTACTCTCCACCCTAATTCAAGGTCTTATGGAAATCTTGGTTAATTAGGTCACAGCAAGTTTATATAGATGTGTATATTCTAATTAATGTGCCTGAAAAAAGAGAAAAGTCACACTCCAAGTAATAGATGGGTCCTGGGTTGTAGGCAACTGCAACAGTTTACAAAATGTTTTATTTAACATTCAGTGTACCTGCTCCTACAAAATCCAGCCATTTTTTTTTGTTTGTTTGTTTTAACCTTACTTCACAGTTGAGTATCTTTATATTATTCTTTAAGGATTCAGTTTGTTCTCACTGCTCATCTGTATCATGCTGAACTATTTTTTTGTACCTAGAGAAATCTCAAAACAGGTGTTTAAAAATGTTGCTATTTTCCATTTGGCTCGCAAAAAGGAGAACAATAGAAACAGCCATTTCCCTCAACTTTGGCTCTGTACTAGTGAGAAAGGGCCATAATAGAAGCAATCACTCAGAGAGATAATAACATTTATTCCCTCTCTGAGAAAGCTACAGGGCACTTGAAAGATGATTGGTTTGTGAGACTAGCGTTATGAAAAGGGAATAATCAGAATCCAGCTGTGATGAGACTAGGCAATAAAGAACAGGTGAAGATTTTATATATATACACACACACACATTAATGTATATGTGTGTGTGATCTAATCATATATATAAATGTTTAGATGACCCCATTTTCAGGGAGCAGTTTTCTTTCTCTTTTTTTATACCAGTTAACAATAAACCAGCTCAGACTTCAGACTCTTAGGACATCCTTTATTAGTGTACCCAATCTCTGTATGAGACTTCAAATATCTGTAAGTGATTTTTTTTTTTTTTTACTCCATCTCCATGTTTAGCCCTCATCAATTTTTAAAAACTCTTTTTGTCTGTGTCTTCATGTTTCTACATCTAATTATTATTCTTCGTGGTTATGATCAGGCTTCATCTTTACTCTCTTGAATGTGGCACTTGACTCAGTTGATAATTCCTTTTGATATACTTTCTTAACATGGTATACAGAATAATATGTACTATTGGTTTCCCTACTATATCACTATATCCCTGTCAGTTTTTTTCTGGTGTTATCTTCTCTTCTTTATGGCATCTGATGGCATTCCAAGTGACCTTAGAGTTATCTGCAGAGTAATCCTTGTCTTCTTTCTCAAATTCTGCATTTATTTTATCAGGAAATACTGTTGGTTCCACCTTCAAACATCTCCTCAATATGCCCTTCAGTGCCACTTCATTGTTATCAACCTCTTCTATTTGAACTAACATAATAAGCACATCAATAGTCAATCTGCTTCCACTTTGTCTCTTGTATCAGTTATAAATTGACTTAATAGAGAAACAAAGAATTCTGTGCTTATAAAACCTTATAGGAGAAAAGTCTATGTGATAGCTTTAATTTTCAAATTATTGTTATATTGTCAAAAGTCAAAAGACTGGAGGAAACAACAGATAACTTTAAAACTTCTTTGTAACCCTAAGATGGGTAAAATAGCAGGGAATCTCAAAAATGTGAACCTTTGCATCTGGGAAAACCATGTATCTTCTCACAATTATGAACAGAGAAATTAAGAAATAAAAGCTCTACCATTCTCTCTTTCTGATCATAAATTATAAGGGCACTCTATTCACACAGTAAATTTCTAGGTATTCTTTCTTATTTTCTCTACTGACTTTTATTCTATAGTTCCAAAATTTAATGAGAAACTATTACTTTAAAAATGTTAGAAATTGTTTATGCTAAAATATACAGAATATAATCATAAAACTTTATCTTGGCTGAAGTATAATTCAATAGGGATAATGCAGTCAAAAGGAAGTTATCTTTAAGTTCATAATCTAACCAGTAGTGACACATATTACTGTTTTGACATTATAAGGTAACATGGATTGCTAGAGCCTCTTAAATTTAGAAAGAGAATATTTGCTGAAATATCCTTATAATGAAGTAGTGCTTGTTTTTATAGCAACTACACATACTTGAATTGTCTGAAATATGCTGATTCCTCCATTTTATTGGGTTTTAGAAAGTAAAAAAAATTGTTAATTGTAACAAAGTAAATGTTCTATGAAGTTTATAAACAAGAGATTGATAATATATGAGATATTGTACTCACCCATGTTTTAACTCCCAGAAATTAAAATTATTTATTGTTTGATATGCTTTCATATATGTGATTGTCTCTCTTTTACAAAATTGAAATATATAAATAATAAATACTATGCTTCCTTGAAAAATAAAAATCAAATCATAGTAAATATACTATTATAAATATTGATTTTTTAAATTAACAACAAATCATAGATATATCTTTCATACAAACATAATGATCTAATCCACTTATTAAAACCTTCTACTGTTTTCTATTATAAATGTTTCCTATATTATTTAAATATACCTTCATTACAGAATATTCAGATTTTTATTGATATTTCTACTTTTAACAATTCTATGACAAACATATATAAATAGATGAATAAATAGGCAGGTATTTAGATACATAGATTAATATAAATATTGATATAAATATTTTCTTAGCTCCTTATCTATAATAACATCTGTATATTTGAACTTAGGTGAAATAGTTTATAAATTTTAATGTTCCTGTTTCAACTGCAATCATTTGAGTATGATTAATAATTTCCCATTCTATCATATTATAATTAATTATTTAGTATGAGGCCATCAACAGCAGTTTTACTCAAACTTCATTTTAATAAACAAAACGCACTAATAAAATCATCTTCATATAAAAATTATGCAGAGAAAGTTAAGCTATCATCCTCCTCCCCTGAAAGTGTTGGGCATTTAAATGAAGTGGAATGCCTGGTTTTCATTACAGACATCAGCACACATAACCCAAATGTAAGTGGATATTCACTAGTGGAGTCCTTAAATAATGTAGCTTTCAAAAAAGTACAAATCAGCAAAGAAAGTTTAGTTGAAACTCATTTTCACCTTTAAAATATTTCTTGAGGACATGGAAATCAGGGTGAAAACAGATTTTATCAATGAAAAGTATCTTTAATGGCTTTTTTTCCCATTCCACATCACTTTTCCTCAAGGACTCCTGAGTAATCACTACCCTATTCTGAAGCAAATTCCTCTCTTTGTTTCTTTTTTCTTATTGATCTTATTCAGCTGCACAAAATACCTAAGAACAAGTTGAAAAGAAAAACAGATGCTAAGAACACTTATAAGTTAGTAAATTTGTCCTAGTCATACTCATCATCAGAAGTTATACCAACAGTAGTTGATCTTATTTTTGTGCTTTCCCCCCTGGCATTCAATTTTATTAATGGAGTGATAACCTCAGAAGTGATTCAGTTATTCTCTTTTATTCAAATGTTTTGTAGGTAGACATTTTTAGCTGCATAAAATCATTGAACCTTCTTATAAATAAAAAAACACATGACTTATGTGTTTCTATAACCTAATATTAACAATAAAATATAGTATAAGATATAATGGCATTAACAAAAATAAAAACAAAATTTTCTTTAAATTAAATAAATTTAAAATGCTTGAATGTAAAAAACCAAAATATATAATGGCAGAATATCAGATATTTAGAAATGGGGATATTAGCACAATTAATTAGCTCTTCTATTGTGAAATATAAAAAATTTTAAATAAAGCTTTTTTATTTATGAATACAGATATAAAAACATTTCTCTAAGCAGGTGTTTATATATATATATATATATATATATATATATATTTATATTTATTTTTTTTTTTTTTGCTTAATTTCTTCAATCATTTCATCCAGCAGCACAAGCCTCTTCCCCTCTGAGAGCTGTCAGTTTGTTCTCTTTTCAATTGTTTTCTTTTTTTTTTTTTTTTGGTTATTTTGTTCATTAGAGTTAACATATGAGTAAAATCACATGGTACTTGTCTTGCTCTGATTGGCTTATGTCAATTTCCATAATCTTCTCCAAGTCTACCATGTTGTAGCAAAGGGTAAAATTTCCTTCTTTTTAATGGCTGAGCAATATTCCTCTGTTTAAATGCACCACAGCTTTTTTATCTACTCATCTACTGATGGACACTTGAGCTGCTTCCAAGTCTTGGCTATTGTAAATAACGTGGCAATGAACACCAGGGTGATTATATTCTTTCAAATTAGTGTTTCTGATTTCTTTGGATATATTTCCAGAAGTGGAAATGGCAGTTCCATCTTTAATTTGTTGAGGAAACTTCATATTGATTTTCACAGTAGCTGCACTAGTCTATATTCCCACCAACAGTGCACTGGAATTCCCCTTTTCTCCACACCCTCACCAACACTTGTTGTTTGTTGATTTATTGATGATAGCCATTCTGACAGTGTAAGGTGATATCTCATTGTGGTTTTATTTGCATTTCTCTGCTGATAAGTGATGTTGAATATCTTTTCATATGTCTATTGGCTATCTGTACGTCCTCTTTGAAGAAGTTTCTCCTCAAGTCCTTTGCCATTTTTTTTTTAAATTGAATTGTTTGTTTTTTTGCTGTTGAGTTTTGTTTTTTTAATAAATTTTGGAAATGAACCCCTTATCAGATGTGTCATGGTGAATATGTTCTCCCATTCATTGAGTTGCTTTTTAAATTTTTTTTGATGGTTTCCTTTGTTGATAAGAAAAATTTTAGTTTGATGTAGTCCCATTTGTTTATTTTTTTCTTTTGTTTTACTTGCCAGAGATGATATATCAGAAAAAATATTGATATCTGAAATGTCTGAAATTTTACTGTTTATGTTTTCTTTCTTTTAAATATTTTTATTAAATTTTATTAGGATGATATTGGTTAATGGATAGACATGGAGAGAATTATGCTAAGTGAAATAAGTCAGTCAGAGAAAAACAAGTACCATGTGATTTTACACATATGTGGAACTGAATGAACAAATAACAAAATAAAAAAGAGGCTCATAGATATAAAGAGACTCATAACTGTCAGAGGGGGTGGGAGTTGTAGGACTCAATGAAAAAAATAAAGGGATTAGGCAAAAATAAAAAATAAAGGGATTAAACACAGACAATAGCATGATAACAAGAGGTAAAGTGGGAAGGTAGAAGAGCATATAGGGGAATAAATGTTGATGAAGGGAGACTTGAGGTGATGAGCATGCAATGTAATATGCAGATGATGTAGTATATTTTTGTGAATCTGAAACCTATGTAATTTTATTAACAGAAGGCCTTTTAACAGGGTTAAATATTTTCTCTCATATATAGACAAAGATGACTAATCAATCTGGAGTATCTATTCAAATATATAGACTAAATATTGACAATATTTGATATTTATTGACAGTTTGAAAATAATAACTACAAATATTTCATAAAACAACAATGTAGCCTTTTTAAAATCATCATTTGATATAAACATTCTACCCTATTATTATTCTAAAATAGTCTGCATTTCTTGTATGCAACTAATCCTCTATTAAAAACATTAAACATTTAGAACTATATATGAGTGGTAGGCTAATATAACCTAAAATTAGGTTTCAAAATGTTCCAAATTCTTAGACAACTAGATCAACGTAACGGATATTATTCTCTAGAATGTACCATATGTCCAAAATAATTACAATATATGCTAAAAACAGATTTTTTATGTCATTAATTCCTAAGGATTTTAATTATTAAAATAATTATTCAATTAATTAATATTGATTTTGGAACTTGTTTGATGAGACAGACTTATAAAAGTATAAATAGTGTATAAAATAAAAGATTATTAAATAAGTCAGGATTGATGAAGATGATTCTTCCTTAGAAATTCAATAACTTTGTGCTTTTAAGCAATTTCCACTTTATTTGAAGTGGATAATATTTAAGGAGAATACAGTGCATAAACCAAGGTCCTAAAAACTATAGTCTACAAATACTGAGCATCTGTCTTTAAGGGTCTCTTATAGGCACATCACAGTGTCTTGAGAGAACACTGGGTGAAGGGAATCTTAAACTGAAAATATTTTAAAATTATTACTATGAAGTCCAGAAAATCCATATATCATAACCTACTCACAAACGACACAAAGGCACATATAAACACATCCCAACTTTTTCATAGGAATGACAAGAAAGCAAACATATAGATATAAAGACCGTGTTTTGTGTGTTTGTGCTATATTTTCATAAGTTTTGCTTCCCCCATTCTTCAGTGTAGAGGAAAACATAATTTTCCTTGACCCCCTTATGGTCCTTGGCTAGGCCTGAAAATTAAATGGAAAAAGTCTGATTGACAGGAGAATAGCATACAAATTTATTTGATATAAATTTTAAACAACCTGGAGGTCTTCATTAGAAATGAAGACAAAAAAAAAGAAAGAAAAAATGAAGTTAAACGAGTATTTCCGATGGAATCAGAAATTGGAGCAGCCAGTATTGAAAATAATATAGAGGTTCTTCAAAAAATAAAAAAATAGAACTACAATATGACCCAGTAATTCCACCCCTATTTATCCAAAGACATCCAAAACACTAATTTGAAAAGATGTATGTACCTCTTCATTCATTGCAGCATTATTTAAAATAGCCAAGAAATTAGAGCAACCTATGTGTTTCTTGATAGACCAATGAATAAAAAAGGTGGTATATATATATATATATATATATATATATATATATATATATATAAAGTAAACTATTAGTCAGCCAGAAAAATTAATGAAATCTTGCCATTTGATACACTATGGACAGACCTAGAGGGTAGTAAAATAAGGCAGAGAAAGACAAATACCATCATTAGATAATGATATGACTCCTGCAATGTAACTTAATTTATCTTATAGCATTTTGTTGCTTTCTATGAGGGATTCCACCATAAACCATTTATTCTATAATATAGTTTATGAAAGCATTGAAGGTGATGTGTGGTTAATGTGGCCATTGTGGTTAAATGAGATTAAGAAGCAGTGTGAATAACATCCAACCACTAAACCCTGATTGTGGAGTATGGAAAGATTGTTAATCTTTGGATTTTATGCCACCTGTCAGCATTGACTTTATTCATTGCAGCTTGTGTTATCCAGCAAAACATCATTAAAAGAAATTATATGGAAAAGCATACTCAACTTTGCTTCTGATTACAAAAACTGAATACTGTATATCAATGCAGATTTTAAATATTTGTATCATAATTGAACACAAGCTGCTTGAACATCTGCTTGTTATCAAGAACAAGAATGATGCATCTCTTGCTCTAGATTTGTTTAATGGACAAATTCAGAAATTATGCCCACAATATGCTGACATGCTGAGACTTTGAGCCAGGCCTTTTTTTTTTTTTTACAAGAAGGAGGTGCAGAACTTAGGTAGGCGTGAAAAATATGCTGCATCAGGAGATATAGGCAGTTTCACTCTATAAGCTTAGCATTTGTAAAAAAATTGTTGACTTTTGAATCTATTAGTCTAAAGTATAGCCTATTTAGTCATTAAAATCAAGTTGACATCAATATCCAGGTGCATAATTACTGACTATTCTTACCCTCTGCATCTACTAAAGTTGCCTTCGTATTAAAAAGTTCTTGTGCATTTTTTATCATTTTTCCCAATATCTAAAGTACTTATTCTAATTCTTTAACAATTCACTTTTGTTAATTAAGATGCATATTTATCAAAAGATTACTCTAAAAGTCCCAACTGTATATTACAAACAGATTTACCCTACTACCTAGTGCTGTTTGGAAATTTTTAATGCATAATCATTTTTAAAATATAAATTTACTAATTCATTTATTCAGCAAATTCTTGATGAATATTTGTGTGTGTGACAGACATGCTAATCATGAAAAAGTGTTGAACAGAGATATGGGTCTGAATCCATAGGGGAAAAAAAGACATTAATTGAGTCATTATTAAGTGAGGTATAAATATAAACTTCTAAGTATTATGATTGAAAATTTTCAGTCCTATGAGAAAAGATAACAAAGAATATTGACTTAGAGTTGCATGTCATAAAGGTGTCCTTACATAATTAAAACTTAACCCAACATCTGAAGGATCTTGGGAAAGGGAAAGAAAAAGGGAAGAGGTAGTGTAAAAGTTTTTCAGATGCAGAAAGACATGTGCAATAGTTATATAGTAGATAAAGCTGGACACACTATGGCAACATAAAATAGTCCCAATGTGGCTGTAGTGTGTGTAAGCAAGAGGGACAGTCATATTCTGCCTTATTCCCTCCCTTTTTCAACATACAATATAAATATTACTTAATATCTTGTATTGCCTTGCTTCTGCTTGCTACTATTATTACTCTTTCACCTTCCCTCTCAAATGTCATCTTACTTTCAGTTAGCCAATGCTTATCTGTTTTTTTCTTTAATATAACTGCTTTAAACTCTTTACATCTATATTAATACTGGCTCATTTGCTGCTTATAGTGTGATTGTTGATGGAGGATATTTTTTAAGATGTAAGTTTCCTGTCTGGGTTGTGTTTTTATTTTTTAACAGCATCTCCACAAAAGAATTCAAGATGTGGTGGGCGGAGTGATTCTCAATCAACTAGCCATAGGGTGAGTTCCACTAAAGAGCAACAAAACAACAACAAAAACTGACATACAACCAGACAGCCTAAACAAATGGCATAAAGGGCATCCAAAGAGCATGAAGCTCAGGAGATCAAAGAGATTGCACTACTGAATCCCCTAGGTCCTCTGTTAAAGAAGTTCACATCACAAAGGTGGGAAATCAAAGCAGACAAATTTAAGGAAAAAAAAGTCTCCTAAAATTGGGAGACAAAGAAACAACCAACCAAAAAAAGGAAGAAAGGAATCCCCAAAAAGAGTGCTAGATGAAACAGAAGCAATCAAACTATCAGACATGGAGTTCAAAAGAATGGTTATAAAGAAGCTCAATGAACTGTACAAACTCAGAGAAAACTACAATGAACTCCAGGGGAATGACAGAGAACTCCAGGGAAACTAAAAATAACTCCAGGAAAGCTACAAGGAAGTTACTGAGAACTACACCGGCATGAAAAAGGACATAGAAATTATCAATAAGAGCCAGGAGAAAATGAAGAATATAATTTCTGAACTGAAGAACACAGCAGAAGGAATAAAAAGCAGGCTAGAGGAAGCAAAGGATCAAATCTGTGAGCTGGATGACAATGTAGAAAAAAAATTCCCAGACAGTGCAACAAAATGAAAAAAGACTGAAAAAGAATAAGAGGGTTTAAGAGAGTTGCAGAACAACACAAAATGTAACAGTATCCATATCATAGGGATACCAGAGGAAGAAGAAGGGGAGCAAGGGATAGAAAACCTGTTTGAAAAGGTAATGACAGAAAACTTCCCTGACTTTAGGAGAGAAAATGTCACACAAGTCCAAGAAACACAGAAGATCCCAATGAATATAAAACCAAAGAGGCCCACTCCAGGACACATCATAATTAAAATGGCAACATACAAAGACAAAGAGAAAACTGTAAAGGCAGCAAGAGAGAAACAGCAAATAACATACAAAGGAGCTCTAATAAGACAATCAGCAGATTTCTCAACAGAAACATTACAAGCCAGAATGAAATGGCAAAAATTTTTTCAATCAATGGAAAACAAAGGCCTATAACGAAGACTACTCTAACCAGCAGGGCTCTTATTCAAAATGGAAAGGTGAAATAAGGAGTTTTCCCACCAAAAGAAAGCTAAAAGAATATATTTCCACCAAACCAGCAATGCAAGAGATGCTAAAGAGACTGCTTTAAAAAGATGAAGAAAAAGAGAGAGAAAGAGAGAGAACACAGGTAGTACAATGGAAAAAAACCAAAAGAATAAGTACTTATCAATAATAACCTTAAATGTAAATGGATTAAATACTCTAATAAGAAGGCATAGGGTAGCTGAATGAATAAGAATATATGGCCCACATATATGCTGTCTACAAAAGACCCACCTCAGAACAAAAGATTTACATAGAATTAAAGTGAAGGGATGGAAAAAAAAATTTTCAAGCAAATTAACATGAGAAAAAAAGAAGGGTTAGCAATACTCAGACAAAATAGATTTCATAAGAAAAGCCATAAAAAGAGACAAAGAAGGACATTTCATAATATTTAAGGGAACAATCTATCAAGAATATATAACCCTGGTAAATATATATGCACCCAACATAAGAGTACCCAAATATATAATGAAAATCTTGGAAGACTACAAGAAGGATATCACCAACAGCACACACATAGTAGGGGATTTTAACATCTTGTTTTCAACTATAAACCAATCTTTGGAGCAAAGAAATACCAAGGATATTGAGTCATTGAGTAATATTCCAGATAAAATGGACTTAGTTGATATATATAAAACTTTTCACACACACCCCGCCCCCAAAATATACATTCTTTTCAACTGCACATGGAATATTTTCAAAGATAGACCACATGCTGGGGCACAAAACAAGCATCAACAAATTCAAAAAAATTGAAATTATGTCAAGCATCTTCTCAGGTCACAATGGCCTGAAACTGAAAATCCACCCCAAGGAAAAAATTCAAAGACATTCAAATTCATGAAGAATGAATAACATGCTATTAAATAATGAATGGGGTAACAATGACATCAAGGAAGAAATCAAAAAGTTTCTTGGAACAAGTGATGATGAACACACAATAGCCTAAAACCTATGAGACACATCAAAGGCAGTCCTGAGAGGGAAGTTTTTAGCAATATGGGCCTACCTAAAACAAATAAAAGAATCTCAAATAAAAAATCTAACTATAGCTACAAGAACTAGAACAACTAGGAACAAATCCCAGAGTGAGAAGAAGGAAGGAAATCATTAAGATCAGAGCAGAATTAAATGACACAGAAACTAAACAAACAATTCAAAAGATCAATAAAATCAAGAGCTGGTTCTTTGAAAAGAAACAAAATTGACAAGCCTTTAACCAGGCTCATCAAGAAAAAAAGAGAGAGGACCCAAATAAACAAAATCAGAAATGAAAGAGGAGAAATTACAACCAATACCACAGGAACACAAAGGATTGTAAGAAATTACTACAATCAGCTATATGACAAGATATTTGGAAACATGAGTGAAATGGAAACATTTCTGGAAATATATAATCTTCCAAAACTGAATCAGGAAGAAACAGAAAGCCTGACCAGACCAATAACACCTCGTGAAATTGAAGCGGTAATCAAAAATTTCCAGCACACAGAAACCCTGGACTGGATGGCTTCACAGGCAAATTTTATAAAACATTTAGGGAAGAGCTAACTTCTCAAATTATTCCAGAAAAAGTAAGACGTGGGAAGAGTCTCAAACTCTTTCTGTGAGTCCAGTATTACCCTAATTCCAAAATCAGGTCAAAACACACAAAGAAAGAAAACTATGTGCCAATATTGCTAATGAACAAAGATGCTAAAATCCTCAACAAAATATTTGCAAACTGGATCCAGCACCACATTAAAAAGATCATAACACCACAATCAAGTGGTATTCATCCAATACCAAGGGATGCAAGGATGGTTTAATATTCATAAATCAATAAACATAATATACTATATAAATAAAATGAAAGACAAAATCACATAATCATATCCATAGATACTGAAAAAAGCATTTGATAAAGTACAGCACACATTTATGATGAAAACACTCAGCAAAATGGCAATAGAGGGAGCATACCTCAACATAACAAAGGCCATATATGAGAAACCTGAAGCCAATATCATACTCAATGGGAAAAAACTGAAAACATTCCCCTTAAGATCAGGAACATGACAAAGATGTCCATGCTCTCTACTCCTATTAAACATAGTTTTGGAAGTTCTAGCCACAGTAATCGGGCAAGAAAGAGAAATAAAAGACATCAAAATTGGAAAAGAGGAAGGAAAACTGTCATTTTTTTTGCAGATGACATATAGTGTACATAGAAAACCCTATAGACTCCACCAAAAACTACTCAGCCTAATAAGTGAATTTGGCAAAATATCAGGGTACTACTTTAATATTCTTCCCCTGGCTGGTTTGGCTCAGTGGATTGAGCGTCGGCCTGCGAGCTAAGTGTCGCTGGTTCGATCTTCCAGTCAGGGCACATCAGAGAAGGAAAACTCTGACTCCAAAAAACCTCCGCTGCCTTGTGGCATACCTCTTCAGGGGAAAGGCTAAGGGAGTAAACCCCGACAGAAAATCCGGAGCCGGAGTCTCTAAGGCGGTTTGACGTTGTAGTCAACACCGGCAACTCCTGCGGCGCACCTGAAGCCAAGCTGTATTGACTCCGTCTTTCCCTTGGACCCTTCAGCTGTGAAGAGAGGGGGGGTCTGCTGCATGGGCAACAGCAGACCCTCCATATCACCCTGCCCAGGCTCTGTAGCTTCAGCTTCACTGGAGAGGACACTCCAGCGTCATCGCAAGATGTCGATTCAACACGGGAGGAGACAGATACCGTGTCACTCCCGAGTCGGACTGCACAACCATTCTCGGCGGTGCAGATAGACTCTTAAGAAGCTACACCATCGTCTCTCGAGACGGACGGCTGCCGCCGCCGCCGCCGCCGACTTTAATATTCAGAAATCAAAAGCATTTCTATACCCCAACAATAAAATATCAGAGATAAAAACTAGAAAATAAATTCCATTTACTACAGCAATAAGAAAAATAAAGTACTTGAATAACCTTAACCAAAGAGGTAAAAGACCTGTACTCAGAAAACTACATAACACTAAAGAAAGAAATTAAGGAATAAACAAATAAATGGAAGCATATACCATGTCCATGGATAGAAAAAAATCAATATCATTAAAATGTCCATACTATCTAAAGCAATTTATGGATTCAATGCAATCCCTCCCTATTAAAATACCAATGTCATATTTCACAAACCTAGGAAAAATACTTCAAAAATTTACATGGAACCAAAAAAGACCCAATAGCCACAGCAATCTTGAAACAGAAGAACACAGTAAGAGGAATCACAGTACCTGACATCAAACTATACTACAAGGCTACTGTAATCAAAACAGTCTGGTACTAGCATAAGAACAGACATACGGATCAATGGAACAGAATAGAGAGCCCAGAAATAAACCCAGGTCTATATGGACAACTAATATTTGACAAAGGGGAAAGCAACATAAAATGGAGTGAGAAGAGCCTCTTCAACAAATGGTGCTGGGAGACTGGACAGGGACATGCAAAAAAATGAAACTAGACCACCAACTTATACCCTACACCAGAATTAATTCAAGATGGATCAAATTTTAAATGTAATCAGTGACACAATAAAAGGCCTATAGGAAAACAGGCAGAAAAATCTCACATGTCCCATGTAGCAATGTTTTCACCTATATATCTCCTAGAGCAAAGGAAACAAAGGAAAGGATAAACAAATGGGAATACGTCAAATTAAAGAGTTTCTGTTCAACAAAAAAACATCTCAGAAAGATGAAAAGGGAAGCAACTGTATAGGAAAACATATTTGCCAATGATACCTTAGACAAGGGTTTGAGCTAAAAAATATATAAAGAACTTATTGGACTCAACACCAAGAAGACAGACAACCAATTAAAATATGGACAAAGGACCTAAACAAACACCTCTCCAGAGAAGACTAGCAGAGGGTCCAAAGACATGTGAAAGAATGCTCAACATCACTAGCCTGAGAGAGATGCAAATTAAAGCCACAATGAGATACAACCTCACACCAGTCAGAATGGCCATCATCAACAAATCAACAAACAACAGGTGCTGGTGAGGATTTGGAGAAAAAGGAACATTAGTGCACTACTGATGGGAATGCAGACTAGTGCAGCCACTATGCAAAACAGTATGAGATCGCCTCAAAAAAATAAAAATGAAACTGCCTTTTGATCTAGCAATTCTATTTCTTAGATTATACCCAAAGAATCCTGAAACACCAATTCAAAAGAACCAATGTACTCCTGGGTTCATAGCAGCACTATTCACAATAGTCAAGTTCTGGAAAGAGCATAAGTGTCCATCTGTAGATGAGTGATTTACAAAATTGTGGTACATTTACACAATGGAATACTATGCAGCAGAAAGAAAGAAGGAACTCCTGCCATTTGCAACAACATGGATGGAGTTGGAGAGTATTATGCTTAGTGAAATAAGCCAGACAGCAAAAGAAAATTACCATATGATATCACCTAACACAGGACACTAATGGACAATACAAGCAAATAAACAAAATAAAACCAGAGGCAAGTAAACAAGGAACAGACTGACAGTGACCAGGGGGAAGAGGGATGAAGAAGGTGGGAATAAAGGAGAAGGGTTTATCAAGGAACTAGTATAAATGATCCATGGACATGGACAATGGGATAATAGGGTAGGGATAGACTCTGGGAAATTGGGTGGGAGGGGTGGGGGGAGCAATGGGGGAAAAAGTGGGACAACTGTAATAGAAAAGAAAACAGTAAATAAAATTTTTAAAAGTGTACAAAAATATTTGTTCCTTGATCTCATTGTTGACCCATTTATTATTTAATAACATGTTATTCAGTCTCCATGTATTTGAATGTTTTTGAGTTTTTTCTTTGAGATTGGTTTCTAGTTTCAATTCATTGTGATGTGAGTACATCCTTGATATGATTTCAGTTTTCTTGAATTTGTTGAGGCTTATTTTATGTCCTACCATGTGGTCTATTTTTGAAAATATTCTATGTGCATTTGAAAAGAATGTATATTTTGCTTCTTTGGGGTGAAAGGTTCTGTATGTATCAATTAAGTCCATCTGATCTGCCGTGTCATTCAGTGCCACAATATCCTTGTTGACAGTGGATTTATAAAATCTCCTGTGATGACTGTGCTGTTGTCAATATCTTTCTTGAAGTCCCCCAAGATGGTCTTTACATATTTAAGTGCTCCTATGTTGGGTGAATATATGTTTATAAGGGTTATATCCTCTGTTAGACTATTCCTTTATGCATTATGTAGTGATCTTCTTTGTCCCTTTTTATAGGTTTTGTTTGGAAGTCTATTTTGTCTCTATAAATATTGCTACCCAGCTTTCTTTTTGTGTCTGCTTAGAATATGGAAGCTTAGTGATCACAGTTAAATATTCCTTCATGAAGAGTTAAAGAAACTTATGTCAGAAGACAACAGAGAGAACTTAAAGCCACAGAACCAGTTGACATAAAATTATAGCTATGACCTATTTTGAATACTCTTTCTAAGTTTCAAGAACATTTTTTGAAGGAAACGTCATGCAATTTAGTCTTAAAACAAAAATAATTTAGTTTGTACACTTTCTATCAATTTATTTTTCTTAAGTCATGAAAATTATGGAAGAACAGTAGGTAGTGAGTTAGAATTTGGTTTAAAAATATTTATGTACAGAAAATTTTCAGGAAAGAGCTTTATCTTGAAGTCAAAGGAATTTTAAAAAGCAAAAGAATGAGCAAGTTTTCATTCAGAAATATAATTCTAAAGACAATATAGAAAATGAATTAGAAGGAAAAACTACTGAATATAGGCATAGTAGTTAAGGTTTAGTACCCTTTATAAAAGAGTAATTTTTGTTTGTTTTTCTAAGAATAATTATTTGTAGCATTTAATAAAATTTTTTTGGCACAATTCTAAATACTTTATCTGCCTAATATCCTTCCATCCCACATAAATGCTCTAAGATATTACTATGTCTAATTTATTAATACATAAACTGAATGTTAGAGAATACAAAGTCTACTTATTTCAATTCACCAAGATTGCATACAGTCAGCTGTGGTTTCAGAGTTTGAGCCCAAGTCATCAGATTCGTATATCTACTGACATAATTGCTGCTGTCTACTATAAATACAAGGTTTCCTGATACCTTTCCTGTCCTCTGTTAGAGATAAAAGAAGGAGGAATGCATTTTATTCATTGATATAACAATACATTTATTTAAAATTATTAGCATTCCTAAGGTATACATTATTTTAAAATGATAAAAACTATGGCATGGGTTTATGAGTGTATTCACTGAATATATTGATATTTATAGACAGTTATCAGTTACAAAGAAACTCTAGTTTTAGTTACAACTAGGTATGTGCCAAAATAATGTTTAAAAAACCATGTGGGATTGTGTTGTCATATATTATGACTCATTTCTTAATAACATTATATATTTGTTCAGATTATTAAAAAACAATTATGAGAAAACAAAGACAAAACAAAACCAGAAACAACTAGTACTGCTGGGGAACCCTAATACAATTGCCAAATATTAAAACATACTATACAAGTTGCATCATGTTTAAGAAATTAATGAACATGAAAGTATTCATACCACAAAAATAAGAAACCAGCTTATTTTTTAAAAAATAATAAAACTGATGGAGAGCTATGGACATTGAGGAAATCTCAAAGAACTGAATACCATTCTTCTATAACTCTTTAAGGCACTTATACACACATAAGTGTACTTATGTTTGTGTGTATATATATAAGCCTCTACAGCTATATAAGGCATAATAATATCTGAAATATGATTTAAAAATTCTGAAGCATGTAAAGAATCAAGAAGATGCGATCTATAGTAGAAATAAAATTCAAACAGATACAGACACATTTTTTTACCTTAATTTGGTCAATTTTCTTTATCTGGTTTCCATAAGGCATTCATTCCTCTAATCAGTGACTACAGTTGTATTCTGATACGTGGGTATCAGCATTGACTCAGACCCAGTGTTCAGTTGTCCAGTAACATTCATATCTAAGACTTAAGTCCATGATTACCCATTGTAGTGACTCAATTCATGACTCTATTAAGAAGTAAATTTTATTTTTCTTTGGTTTGACAACTAAATATCCCTTTATTAAGCTTATTATCTACTTCAGTTCTATTGAAAACATGATCAATCAGGTAAGAGCAAAGATGGCCACATGCAAAAGTATTATTTGTACTGCTGTCTCCCTATACCCGTTATGATGATCAGAGTTAATAGTAGCTGGGGCTTATGTGCTAATACTTATCCTCTCTTATTCTAGATTATAGAACCTGCTTTATAATCAAAGATCCCATTTTAATATTAATATCTACACCTTTTTTCCCCCATTTTTTGGAAGACAGTTACAGCAGCATAGCTTTGCTAGTGGGAGTGTCTTGCGGATCTTCTTGGAGAGATATTTATCAAAGAGGTTAACACATGACAAATATATTCAACAATGCGCTCAGCCTACCTTTGGATGCTTTTCTTTTCATTAGTTGAATTTCTGGAGTCTCCATTTCATTTGGGAAGCAGACAGGCTTGGTTTAAGAGACTCTGACTGCTGTGCGGAGCCGCCCCCAGCTGGGCCCTTAGCCGGAAGGTTGTTTCCCAGGCCTGCTCTGAATCCCACCCTCCCGGGGATTTTAAAGATAGAATAGAAATACAAAGTGGCTTTTAAAGAAAAGGGAACCTGCTCTGTTTTTCTCTGTAAAGCCTCAAATCCTTGTCAGTAAAATGTGAAGAATACAACAATTAAGTAAGAGGAAGTGCTTTTGACCTTGTGTAAAATACCTGGATGTTTCAACCCTGTATTAATCTGCATTTCCATTTCACTCCCTACCATTTGGGGAAGTGCTGCATATTTTCCTTAAGTATTTCCGCATGTGGAAAGTGGATAAAAACCCTGGCTAATAAGGAAATGGGGGTGATTTTCCACTAGAGAAAACCCCCTCTCTTCCTTCCTCAGATGGAGAGTGTCTGAGTAGTTTCTTCATCCACTCCAAGGGACCCAGAGTTTCTCTCAATGTAATACACCACTGGGTTCACGGTTCTTGCCAAATAGCTGAGCTATTTGTTAGAATATCGTCTACACTAATGCACTTGACTTAACTTGAAATTGTATTTTTTTCTGCTTACTTGACCACCTTAAACATATATTGTTGTCTGTAGTTATCACATCAATCTCTATATAAAATTAGCAACATTTTATAATTACATTGTTGTGTGAGCTTTTATCTCCAGGTAATATTTTCTACTTGTACCGTCAGAGCATTCTTGAATCTGAATCTAGTTATTTGTATAAAAAAAATAAAAAATGGAAGAGATTAACTATCAAAATATTTGGGATCAATCTGCTAAAGCAAAACATAGAAAAAATTAAAAACAACAATAAAAAACTGAATTGAGTAAGGTCTCAAATATGGCAGAATAAATTATCAGGCAGGAAATAGAAACTGTGGCTAATCAGTACAAAATTATTGGAAAGACTAAAGAAAAAGTGGACCTTGGTTGCAAACTCCAGGAATATCTTCCAGAATTGACTCACCATGGAAGCACTTCTGACCACTAGAAACTGAAGTCAAGAATAAACCCCAAACCCATAATGGCAATCCAGAATTTAGAAATCAAAAGTCATTACTACTTGTCGTCGTCGGCAGCCGTCCGTCTCGAGAGACGATGGTGTAGCTTCTTAAGAGTCTATCTGCACTGCCGAGAATGGCTGTGCAGTCCAACTCAGGAGTGACACGGTATCTGTCTCCTCCTGTGTTGAATCGACATCTTGCGATGACGCTGGAGTGTCCTCTCCAGTGAAGCTGAAGCTACAGAGCCTGGGCAGGGTGATATGGAGGGTCTGCTGTTGCCCATGCAGCAGACCCCCCCTCTCTTCGCAGCTGAAGGGTCCAAGGGAAAGACGGAGTCAATACAGCTTGGCTTCAGGTGCGCCGCAGGAGTTGCCGGTGTTGACTACAACGTCAAACCGCCTTAGGGACTCCGGCTCCGGATTTTCTGTCGGGGTTTACTCCCTTAGCCTTTCCCCTGAAGAGGTATGCCGCAAGGCAGCGGAGGTTTTTTGGAGTCAGAGTTTTCTTTCTCTGATGTGCCCTGACTGGAATATCGAACCAGCGACACTTAGCTCGCAGGCCGACGCTCAATCCACTGAGCCAAACCAGCCAGGGGTAGTCATTACTACTATTGTACCTATATTTTGATACCCAGAAAGCTAGAGAATAGACACTGGAATGCAGTTGCAGAAGATCTTCACGTTACCAAAATTTTTCTTACAAAAAGGAAAAACAGAAGATTCCAAAAGATCAAATAGATAACTTCTTCTTTTCATTAACCCCCCACATTTGAATTCCATGCAAATGTATTTAATAGATAGAAACTTATTTACTCTTTGCCAAAGAATGGCATGATGGCTGAGTTACCCAGTCCAGAGTATACAGCACACCATACATGAAAAATCAAGCATTCAATCAACTGTTTTCTGTGTTATAAGATGATAATTTGAAAATGTACCTATATACACCAGTCTACTATACATATATACTTTCACAATACAGGTAACCCCCATATAACACAGTTGTTAGTTTTCTAACAAATTCTGTGTTATGCGAATCAGTGTTATATGGAAAAAATAACTAGTACAAAAAGGGGGATTAGGTTCCAAAAATTAAAAAGACATACTATTATATTTTTATAATTAAGAGAAATATCTTTATTAAAGCAATTTTCATAAAACTATTACATATTAACATAAATTAAGTAATGTTTTCTTCGTCATCACTACTAAGCTCCATTAACTGAATTCATTTTCTTTTTGACAAGATATCCTCATCCTCTGAACTTTCTTCAGCATCACCTTGATTTCTAGGCTCTAGCTTTTGCAAAAATTCTGTTATTTAGATTGCTTGCTTTTAGCCGAGAGATCTTTATAAATTTTGTTATATGGTGCTAAGCACTTTTAAAGTTCTCTCTTAAACTTTGTGCTCCTTTCAGTGCAAGGATCTTCACTTAAGAAATATGACTTTCACTGTTTGGTTAAGTCTAAGCCTTTCTTTGTGCTTTTTAGAGTAAACTGTTTAACTTCTTCATTTTCATCAGTGCTATCATCCCCTAAGTTACCTTGGCACATTCCAGACGCCATTTCCACCAAAATTCCTTCATCCATTTCTTCTTCTACCAGTAATTCTTGAATATCTTCTACAGTCATATCATGTTAGAGTGAAACTGTGTTATAGAAGTACCATGTTATATGGAGCTTTCTTCAATTCTCTAACCATTTTAGAGCAAAACCATGTTATAGAAGTACCATATTATATGGGGGATACCTGTATAACAATATGATATAGTATTAAAGTGTAGATTTCTGTAAATATAAGCATGGGAAAAGTAAGTTTACAGTTGTAATACAAGTAACTAATTCAATAATTAATAAATAATAATATAATAAACTGTTTTGTGTACATTCACCTATAAACTTACTTTTGCCAACCCCTATATTTCACATAAATAGAAATAACTTGGGCATGAATGGAAAGATATTGTCATAACATCCCTTAGAAGTATGTCAATAATTTGGTCTCTACATCAGTAATGAGAAAATAGATGGGTGGGTATTATGACTTTTACCTGCCAGCGTATTGTGTAACTTGTAATTAAGCTTTAATTAGTTCTTAGAGGGTATTTATATTCCACTTTATTACAGAAAGGGGACTGGAAGTGCAGTTTTTAAACTTAAAGAATTGCATACTTGACATTTATGTTATGTAACACTCTTCCATTTTTGTTAGCCAAAAATTTATTTATTTATCTTTATTTATTTATTTATTTACTTATTTATTGATCTATCTGGGAATCATATCAAGTTGGTGGCTTCTCTATTTTAATGAAAGAAAAGCCGGCCTTTAATATTTAGTGATGTAAATTATTTCATATATAGTGGAATTTGAGTGACTATAATTGACCTCTAGTAAAAAAAAAAAAAAATGTTCCCTATCTACTATCTTACAATTTTTGAGGTTCCAGTCGTTAGCTTTCCTTCCTAAGGCTCTTAGCTGGATTGATATAGTCAGAGGGATTAGTTTATTGATTTTTTTCTACGAAGCCTATTGCTGTTTAAGAGGTTTCAGGATCTCGAAGAACTGAGATTAATTGTAGGTATAATTTAGGAAAATAAATGGTCAGGATTCTGGGCTTTTGTCAGAGATGCCTAGTAGAAATCTGTGCCCATTGTAACAGAGTATTTTGGGTTGAACTGCATTCCTCTAATAGCCATGTTGAAATCCTAACCTCCAGTACCTCAACACATGACTGTATTTGGATATAGTGTCTTTAAAGAGATAATTAAGTTAAAATGAGGTCTTATGGTGGGCCCTAATCCAATATGACTCCTGTCTTTATCACAAAAGGACATTATGACACAGATGTACAGAGGGAGCAGTATGTGAAGAAGACATAGGGGAGATCTCATCTTTAAGTCAGGGAGAGAGGCCTCAGAAGCAACCTGCAGTCATATTTATCTTAGTTTTCAAACTTACAAATTGTAAGAAAACTTACTTGTTATTTAAGCTGCCCTATAAACAAATGCATAGGGCTTTGAGACAGGTACTTTGATTGGGGAGTGGAATGGCTAAAATGTTGAGCAAAATTTTCCTCAAATTATTAAAATTATTACCTATATGAGGCTAGAAAAAATAAAGTATTTCTCATTAAGCAATATTAAAGTTGTGTACTTACTCTAGGACTATTTGCTCAGTCACTATATGAAATGTACAACAATATAGCTTGTATTTCCTAAGAGTTTATGCAGCATGCTATATCCCATCTAAGATAATTTCAAGACTATTGCTATTGTCCTTCCTCTTAAGAAGACCTAAGGCCTAGATTAAGCAACTGACCAACACACACACTCATGGCTATGTACACACACACACAATGACTTATACAAATAGAGACAGATTTACCTGGAAGTTAAAAATAATTAAGCTGTAGGGCTATCACGTGCTCATGAACTTTTCAAAGTTCTGTACTTAACTTTGTAATTTTATGTTACTTTCTGGAATTAGATCTAATCCTGATTCCCAAAGTAGAATGTTCCTCTGTGTGTTTGTGTGGGTGTTTTATTTCAATTAGAACTACAAAGATGACTTGTGTTTACCTACAGCCTATTGGAATATCTGACATTTAACAATATTCTACAGCTATTTTAGTGAAAGAGAGAAAAAACAAGATAGTATAATCAAAACAAAAAACAAATATTTTCTTAGAAATAAAGGTGTTTAGATTTTTAAATCAGAAAAAGAGGAGTTACAACAATACAATTGCACAAAAAAAGTTTTAAATGTACTATTGGACAAGATGGTCTCATTATAAATGAAGATTATATAGTCTTATTCATGACATTGAGGTTTTAAATTGTTTACTTCTCTAAAGTAGAAAAAGCAATATACTGAATCTGTTTTATTCATTTACTAATATATCATATTTAAATATTAGGCAGATTTCATTGAAAAACATGTTAAAAATCTATTTTTCTGTGTCTTTCCAATATGAAAGAATGCTTCTTAAGGCAAGAGTTAAAGATATCTACTAGCTTCACCAATTCCTGCTTCTATGTGAGCTCTGTTTGATTTTGTTATCACTTGAGAGAGCATCAAAGAAACATAGATCTAAATGCAGGAGATCATTAATGGAAATCCAAACCTGGCTTACCATGTGAGAGTCATAAAACTTGTGCGCCAATTATAGCTGTAGCTCTTATGATTTACTTAATAAGTTAGATGAGCAGACAACCACATAGTTCAGTCTTTCATAGAGTTCATCTTTCCTGCAGCATAATAAAGAGCATACATGGAAATAGCTATCAGCTGCCAAGAGTGACTAAAAAATGGCATGAAAAGCTTTATATTGTTATACTATCTGCTAGCATAGACTGATCTCTTTTACTAAGCAAATAAACAGATAAATACTTCCTAAAGCTTGATTTCCAAAATCTTATAAAGTATGACATCTTTAGAGATTTCAAAAGAATGCAACCTTTATTTATGAGCATCTGGAAACAAGGAACAGATGGAAAATATTAATTTATGAGCAGTGCTTCTGAAGTGTGTTAGCTTTTTTCTTCTTCCTACTGTTCTTGATACAAAGGGATAGTGAGAAGGAAGGGGGTGGTCATTAGCCCATTTTGTTATTTTACTAATTATTTCCATGATCTAGAAATCATGGTATAAAGTATTGGGATCATATATGTCATTGTATCTTTTAGATATGTATTTAGCCTTCAAAAGGTGCGGAATTGGGTAATTTCTAATAATTTTTATTAGTTGTATTTATTTTTTCAGCAAGGATTTTCCCACCAGAAACTAATTTCATACAAAAATTGGGAGCTATTAGGCAATGTGGTTATCCAACCAATTTCTCTTTCAACTTACAGGTTTGAACTTAGCCTTTGAACATATGGAAGTTAAGTAGACACACACATAAATACACAAATATTACTATTGTATTTTCTTCTAGTTACTTCGCCTTTCCATAATTAGAATATTTTTTTCTATGGTATGTAATGGGGGGAATTATATGGAATCATAAAATTTTCTCCAGACTTCTAAGTTTAAAGTATTGGAGGTAAAATAAAGGGCATGAGCTTTCAGAAAGAATGAAGACTACAGTAGACTGTTATATATGCCTCTATTCTACACTAAGGATAGAGTTGACTATTACATAATAGGGGAACAGGGATTCCCAAAAGAATCAGAATGTGAAGTATACCCAAAGTGTTAGGCTACACAATAGCAAAATATATGGGAGGGCATTTGAGGATGTTCCCATTAATAGCATGCAAATGTCTAAGGGCTCTGAAACACAGGAGGAAAAAATGTCAACATGTGTAAGAAGCAATAGAGGTCAATTAAGTAAACAGATAGGGATATCTAAAACTAAACTTTACATTATAATGAAGCTACATTATTAAGAAGATCATATTCTTACCAATATAAATGTACAGATTACAAATTTATTCACTTTGATAAATGAAACTGCCTACCTCTTTCATCTTAAACTTTATTTATGTGTATTAAGAGAAATAGAATATTCTTGACTGAGTTAAGCAGTTTCAAGTAAGTTGCCATAATATGTAAAAAAACTACAAATTTTCTAAATTACTAAAATTAGATCTCAGAAAAACCTAACCTAAAAGAAGCTATGTATTTAACAAAAGGCAGCATAGTTTGAAAAACATATTTTAAAAGACATGTTTTCACTATATGAGTAATATAATACCATTGCAAAATAGTTGAACTTTAGTGACAATTTAAATAAAATTTTATCCACTTTTTATTCAAGAAAAAATAATTTAGGCAACATGGGTTAATGCTTATGGATACTATATCTATATGTAATAATTTAAGTGATTTGAGAGTTAATGATATGTTCATATATTGCATATGTCAAATGAAACTAATTTATAAGCTACTTTATTTGTCCGTTAGTTATTTGAATATAATTATTAACAGAGCATCATTTTTCTTCTTTTTTTAAGTATATTTTATTGATTATGTTGTTATAGTAGTTCTAATTATTTCCCCTTTGCTCCCCTCTGCCCAGTACCCCCCTTTCCTTCCAGCAATCCCACACTCTTTAGTTCATGTCCATGGGTCATGCATAAAAGTTCTTTGGCTTCACCCTTTCCTATATTATTCTTAATTTCCCCTGTCTATTTTGTACCAAACAATTATGTTTCTTAGTCCCTGCACCATTTTCCCATTTCTCCCCCTTTCCCTTTCCCCCTCCCAGCTGATAACCCTCCAAATGATCCACATACCTATAATTCTGTTCCTATTCTGGTTTGCTTAGTTGGATTTTGTTTTTATTTTTTAGATTCACTTGTTGATAGTTGTGAGTTTGTTGTCCTTTTAGTGTTCATAGTTTTGATCTTTTTCTTAAGTAAGTCCCTTTGACATTTCATATAATAATGGCTTGGTGATGATGAACTTCTTTAGCTTTACCTTGTCTGAGAAACAGTTCATCTTCCCTTCTGTTCCAAATGATAGCTTTGCTGGACAGAGTAATCTTGGTTGTAGGTTGCTTTCATCATATTGAATACTGCTTGCCAGTCCCTTCCTGCCTGCAAAGTGTCCTCTGAGAAATCAGCTGATAGTCCTATAGTCACCTCTCTGTAGGCAACTCTCCACCTCTCTCTTGCTGCCCCCAGGACTCTCTCTTTTTCTTTCACCTTTGGCATCTCAGTCATGCTGTGTTCTGGTGTGGTCTCCTCTGGGTCCAGCTCGCCCAGGACCCTCCATGCTTCCTGGACCTGTATGTCCATCTCTTTTGCAAAATTTGGGAAGTTTTCCTCATTTTTTTCAATTCTTGCTTCCTAATTCTGCACTGGTTGACTGTTTTTTTCATCCTCATGTTCCAAATCATTGATTTGAACCCCAGTTTCCTTCCCTTCACCATTGGTTTTGTGTGGATTTTCCTTCGTTTTACTTAGCATAGCGTTCACTTTCTCTTCTATGCATTTGCCATACTCTAGCATATCTGTCAAGCCTGTGAGCATCTTTATCACCAGTGTTTTGAATTCTTCATCGGTGAGGTTGGCTATCTCCTTGTCGCTTAGTTCTCCCACTGGAACCTGAATCCATTTCCCCTTATGGGTGATACTTCTCTGTCTCCTCATTCTGACAGGTTTTTGTGTTTGTTTGCCTCTGTGTCCCAGGTAGAGCTGTCGCTCCTGTTATGTTGTAAGGGGCAGAACCTTAGAGATTCATCAGTGCAGGGCAAACTGTTTCACCACGTTATGGCGCTGTATGTGGGGGAGGAGTCTGAGAGGGAACAATGCCGCCTGCCCAGCACTTGCCCCTTTTCCAGGCACTTCTCCCACTTCTGCTCCAGACTGGCGCCCCTCTAGCTGCTGCCCTGGCCTTCGTTCCCAGAGGGGTGAGTCTGCGGAAATTCTAGGACCATGGGGGCCCTTTAAATAAGTGGGCTCTGCTGAGAGACTGGCAGTTTCTCCCTCCACCCCAACCCCCACTGGTCTGCACAGTCAAAAGCATTGCGGCTCGATTTTCCCCAGTGCTGGCACCATGAGCTGCGAGGTATGTTGAGGAGCTGGGAATACTCCCCAGGTGTACCTCCTGTCTTTTAAAAATGTTTGACTTGGCTTTCTGCTGGCCTGCTGCTGCCGCCGCTGCCGCCGCCCCATGTCCTCTCTGCCCTGGCTCCGCCCCTGCTACCTGTCTGGATGAGTATTTCTTCTTTATATCTTTGTTTGTTGGACTTCCGTGAAGTTTTATTTTCTGGACCTTCTTGTTGTTTCTAGTTTTGAGGTATTTATATTTCTTCTTAGTTGTGGAGGGAGACACAGTGTGTCTGTCTATGCCTCCATCCTGGCTGGAAATCGCATTATTTTTCTTCTTATTTTCTAATCAAGCTAGAGGTACTATCACAAAAAAGAAAATATCAAAGTAAATATATAATAATTCCACTTTATATTCTTATATCCTTTTGCTTTTTATGATTCTCTCACATTTACTGTTCCATTTCCTCTTACTGGAAATCCAAATCTTTGATTTGATTTGATTTTACAAATTCTGTAATGGAAAGAGAGCAGGTAATCTTTATCTTAGTTTAACAGATTAAGCTGACATACTGATTAAAAAAAAGAATTTACATATTTTATATGGGTAATCTTCCTAACATGTAACAATTCTTAAAACACTTTGGAACAATATGAGGTTAATAGTGCCTCCAAATTTGTGAAACAAAAAAAATAAAAACAAGCAAACAAAAAAAGTATGTCATTTTCTAACACCTGGAACCCTGAAACCTGTGAATTTGAACTTAGTTGAAAAAGGAACTTTGCAGAAGGAAGTTAAGGATTTTAAAATGAGCTCATACCAATTTTAGCATAGGCCCTCACCCAAATGATAGCTGTCCTTATGAGACCTAATATGAGAAATGTAGAGGGTGGTTGGAAGACAAAGAAACAAGAAGCAATCCATGTGAAAATGGGGCACCGATTAGAATTATGCAACCCCAACCAAGCAACCTCAGGAACACCAGAAGTTGTAAGATGCAAGGACAGATTTTCCTCTACAGCCTTCAAGGGGGTGAGTCCCTGACTTCTGACCTCCAAATCTTTCAGAAAAATCAGTATCAGTTATTTTAAAGTCACCTAGTCTGTGGTAATTTGTTACAGCACTTTAAGAAAAGACTACAGAATATTATTTAAAGTGGAAATGTGCAAATCAGTCAGCCTATATGACTCTGTTTTTCCCAATATATTTCCTAAAATAATTGTATTACACACACACACACACACACAAAACTATGTTTTACTTGTCTAGGCTAAAATTGAGAGAATCTGAAATTTTGGTTAGAATATTTGGCCATATTATAGAAAATGCACTTATGCATCATGTATGTCCTATATTCTGAAATACAAAGTTTAAAATATTAAATGATTATGGGGCATAAATGATGATATTTTGCATTAAAAAAATGGATATTTTAAGCCTAACTGCAAGTGAATATTAAATAATTTCAACCCATGTGTGTAATTAATTGCTTTTGTGGTTCTGAGAAAAGCAAATTAGACTTAAAAGTTGGTCGACTTTAAGTCATTCCTCCCAAAGAAATTTTGCTCTACCTAAAATAGATAGGGCTTTATGAATAAAATTTGTCACACCACACAAGCAATAGAGCATTTCTCATTAATTGTCTTCAAATGGTCAAATTTGATAAAAGCAATTATAGCCTGAGGAATGGTAATCATTTATCTAATAAAGCATAGTAAGTGAACATAACAACACAACAACAATTTATAGCTTTGGGCATAGTCTGTGAGGTCAGATGCAGAGGACATTTCTAATTCTGGATGATTGAGTGATCAGCTTGAACTAACAATACCATTTATAGAGCTCAGATGGTTAACTTGACTGTTCTAAAAATGGAATCTTTCTTATATTCAGCATGGTGTTTCCCAGGATTATACAGGGCACTTCTTCAGTAACACATGCATACTATATTATATTTCCTATAGATTAGGGTACTTTGTTCATGATTTACAAAGTGATTGTTTTAAAGTTAATAGACATGTCCACAGGCTTCACTGGAGAGTAGGGATTTACAGGTGTTCTGTGAATCAATTTTATCAGTCTGGAAATTGTTAAGGATTGTCTCCTAGGGGCAGAGTTGTACACATAACACTGTTTCTATTTTACAAAAATAATGTAGACCTGTGCATGTGATACCATTGTAGAATTAAAATATGATGTGGTCTGTTTACTTGTATTTACAATTCATGAATTGCATACTTCTAGAGAAATTGTAAAGTTTTGAAAGGTAATTTTAAATTGTGATTTTGCATACTTGTCTATGCTTAGCTGGTTTCTAATTATTTTTTAAGACTATTTTTTTCCTTTCCATAGTGTACTTCTGCATCCTAGACTACTTGTTTGCATATTGTCTATTTTGATCTTTACACTCACTCTGCAAAGGAATTATTTTAGAGTAACTATTATTATATTCTAGATTTTTAAGTTTGCCAATGAAGACTATGATGAGTTTATGAATTGCTGAATTATATAATGAAACCAAAGTGAGATCATCTTCTCTGTGATGCTCTGCCTTGAATTCATTTTTTCTCACTAGAACACTCTGATGAGATTGCAGAGGATCTTTAGAGTTTAAACCAGAAACATATAATTGCTAGGATTATCTGGAGAAATTTTCGTTGGTTGCCTGGACCTGTAATCCTGCTATAATATAAACCCAAATTTTTATATATTAGGATTTTAGATACTAGTATTTAAATATTAGTATGTGACTTAGGAGATATGAACATTCTTAGCAAATAAGAATATAGAGCCATAAAAAAAAAAAAAAAAAAAAGAAACCCAATTTCAAACATATACTATGTTGATAAGAATAAGTTAGATTTTGTGGTAGTTAAATAAAACAATAACCCCCAAACTTAGTGGCTTAAAACAACAAAGGTTATTTCTCATTGACCAAATAATATCCAATGCAAGTGGATCATGTACGAGGGGAGAGAAGTTAGTGGAAATTATCCTCTGTGGTCACATAGGGATCTAGGCTGATAGAGGCTTCATCTCAATACATGCTTTCATGGTTATGACACAGAAAGAATATAGCCAGAGGATCTTCTGAAATTGAATACTTCATCATGAAGGTGATTTGCATCGTTTCCACCTATAACACATCCACCAGAACTAGACACACCTAATTTCAAAAGGATGGGGAAAGTACAATGCTCAGGTGTGTCTGGAAGGGAATGGAAGTCATATATCAGTGAGCAGTTGAAATGTATGCCACAGACATCAAGGTAGACTTCTAGAAAACTCTAAAAGGCTCATCTTCTTAAATGTAATGTGGATGGTTCTAAGTAAGATAATACATTCAGGATCTCAGAAGTGAAAAAGGACTTGTCATTTATTTGGTCTAGTCTCCAATCAATGCAGAAATTTCTTTTTAAATACTCTACATGTAGAGTTTTTCTTGAATATTTCCAATAGTAAGTTGCCCACTATTAAACCTGGCAGTTGTTAATTCTACTGATGCCTCTGTTATTGAAGCTTATTGATGTTTTTCCAGGCTTAAATCTAGGGAACTGAAACTCTCACTTATTAACCTTGCTCTGCCTTCAAAGCAATACGCAACATTACAAGTGTATTTGACAAAAATTCAAACACCAGCTGAGATGGTACTTAATGAACTGCAGACTATAGAACTAATCCTTGACCATTAGATGAAATGCCTCCTGTAAACTTATAATTGTATTTTGGGTCATATGAACTTGTTTCTGTACCTTGTCAGATGCTCTTACCCCATTGCTTTGTTTTAATTCCACAGGGGAACTCTTAGTTTGGAAATATAAGTTACCTTACACCTCTATATTCTTTAAAAATGCAATGCTGAAGCCTCAATCAGGTAACACATCACAACAAGATGGTTAATCAAAAAAGCAAAAAATAATTTGCGAGCAAGGATGAAATAGGAACCATTGTGCATTGTTAATGAGAGCAAAAAGGGTACAGCCTCTGTGGGAAACAGTATGGTGGTTCCTCAAAAAATAAAACATAGAATTACCATATGATTCAATAATTCTACTTCTGGGTCTATACCTAAAATTATTAAAGTGAGGATTTGAACAGATAGTTGTACATCTGTTCATAGGATCACATTGACAATAGCCAAAAGGTGCAAGGAATTCAAATGTTCATCCATAGATAAACAGATAAACAAAATGTGGCATATACAACTACATGCAAAGCTATATTATTCAGCTGTCAAAAAAAAAGAAAAGAAAAGAAAAGAAAAGAAAATCTTATAGGCGCTATAACATGGATAAATCTGAAGACATTATGGTAAGTGATATAAGCCAAAAACAAAAGGGTATACAATGTGAATCCACTTATATAAAGTATTGTTAGTCATCAAATTCATAAAAACAGAAAGTGAGATGTTTCTAAGAGCTTGAGTGAGTGGAGAACAGAGACTTATTATTTGATGGGTATAGAATTTGTATTTGGGAAGATAATCCTGGAAATGGATGGTGGAGATGGTTTTATAACAATACAACCACCAAAACCATGTTTTTAATGCTGCTAAACATTTAAAATAATAAAAATAGAAAAAATTATGTTTATTTTATCACAATAAAAAAGAAAAACAATGTAAGCTTGTTTCATACTGACAGATTTTTTTTAAAGCCTTAAATTTCCTGAGACTTAATCAAACATGTTCATTGATATGTGCAAAATAAACATGTAATTAGAGGTCAAAAGGAATTCAGTGTACAAATAAAGATCTGATCAAATAAATGATGTCTAATTCCAAGGATACTTGATTATGACTTAGACTGTGAAATAGATTACCTAAAGGTGTACTACTCATAATATGCAAATGGATATTTATATAGAATCTGCTCAAATTATGTGTGCTTTTCTAAATTACTAACATATGCAAAAAGTGATAGCGAGGATTTGTTTTACTTGTTAGATTCTTTACTTAGAGTCAATCAGTCTCATAATATCTTTTAAATAAGGCCTCACTTGAACTTAATTCCAACTGAAAATATTGTCCAGAACGCTAATATTACATCAAATAACTCAGTTCCAATCATTAATAAACTCACAATTTCCTCTCAACTAAAATGAGCTGGTGTTATCTATCTTCTTTCCTTGAACAATATCCTTTATTGGTGTTTTATTGTATCAAGAGGTAGGAATTCAAGAAATGAAGTAAGTTGTAAGCATCTCCATACAGAGGACTGATCTCCCTTTTGTCTCAAATTTGCTCTCATCTCTGGTTTCCACTTTCAAAGTCCAGCTTGACTGATTCTGTTGGATCCATACCTGACACAAGTTTGCTTATTAACAGAAGGAGAGTCTCTCTATTCCAAAATCATGTGAGTAGGACAGAGCCACAAGTTGAAGTAGTGCTGCAATAAAAAGGAGCCAAAGATGTAAGTTTGAAGAGGAGTAAACAAGGAGAATTTGAAGTACAGACACAAAGCTGACCTAAAAGGAAGGGGTAAGCAGTCAAGGGAAGCTGGCCTTTTGCATTCCTGATAAAGGAATAAGTTTAGGAAAGAAAGATCACAGAGTCTGCAGAGTATTATTAGATAGAAGTTGTTTAGAATTAAGGGTTGTTTCATAGGTGGGTTCTCACAATTTTTTTTATTAGTTCTTTTTCTTCTTTCAATCCTTTATCTTTTCACTTTATTTCCACCCCTTTATTCATCTTTCCTTCTTTTCTTCATTCTTTTTTATCCTCTTTCTATTCCTTTGTTCTTTTAAAAATCTCCCTTTTACTTGCTTTCACTCATTGTCGTCATTTTGCATTACTTTCTCCATGTCCTAATTTTTTATTAATTCTATTTCTACTTTTTGCCAAGCCAGCTTCATGGCCCACTAATTATATTGTTTTCATTTCCTTTGACCATTACCGCATTTATTCCCTGATGTTCTATAATAGCTCTTCATAAACATTGCCATTTAAATACCACTGAAAGCATTGAACTTAACCGTAATTCCTATATTAATTGGCTTTCATATGTTTTTCAGTCCCGCATAGGGAATAAATAATGAACCAGACAGTGCTTTTTGTTTATGTGTAATTTCATGATGGCGGTTCTATGAAAATTTAACTTAAATGAAATTATTCTCTATTAGTTTTTTCATTGCTACTGTAATCAATTATCATAAAGTTAATCACTTAATACCAGTTTGTCATTTTACAGTTCTTTAAATCATGTGTCTGATATTAATGTTATAAAGTTAAAATTTAGGTATCAGCAGGTGGCATTCTTTTTGGAGGCTCCAGGGGAGAATCTATTTCCTTGCTCATTCAAGTTGTTGACAGAATTCAGTTTTTTGCAGCTTTGGAACTGAGGTTTTCATTTCTTGCTGGTTTCTAGCTTTTGGTGGTTTGAATCCCTCTTACACTTCAGATCTCTTCTGCCTCTTCTTTCCATTGGTGCTTCTATCAGATCTAATGTTCTATTTTCACTTATCATTCATGTAATTAGACTGAGCCAACCTCAACAATTCATAGTAGCTTGATAACTTTTCTTCAAATGTCTCAGGTTTCTCTGCTCTACTTATTTTTATCATTATCACTGTTATTCATGATAATATATCTAAGCATACCTAAAGACTTATATCAGGCTCAGGAGAGTCTTAAATATGCCTGTCAGAGTCCCAGAAAGAAGAAAAGGGATTTTTTTTTAAATGTTGAAGAAAAACAAGATGTGTTATATCAAGGTTTGGCAATTAATAGGAACAGACTACAACCCCAAGCCTGATGGGGAAATGAATGATAATGATGTTTGTTACTGAAGCCTTGGGTGAGCAGGAGACACTGAGGAGGGGACGTTTAATCTGAGCTATGGTTATAGTAAAATACAGCTACACTAGAACTATGAAATTATGCATTATAGTAATGGGGGAAATAAATAATTTTAGTTCTCTGTACTCCAGCACTCTCATCTTGCCAAATTATCCCTCTAGCCAGATTTAATAGGAAACTAGAAATAAGGAAGCATGAAGATAGAACCTATCAAGGTCAGAAACTCTTCTATTCCAAGCATAATACAGTGTAGTGACTATGGGATTAGTTACGAATGAGGCTGGTGGTCTAAAAGAAACATGATCAGTTATCCCAATGAGTTAGGACACCATTGGCAACTCTTCTATAAATGACTTAAGAGTAAATATTCAGTCTCTGTTGCAACTACTCAACAATGCCTCTATAGGGAGAAAGCATCTCTAGATGATACTTAAATAACTAGGTATGGATGAATTTTAAAACAACTTTAATTAAAAAAATAGAAGGCTGCAGAGATGTGGCCCATGGACCATAATTTGCTGGTCCCAGATTTAGAGCATAGGCTTTGGAATCAGGTGGAAAGTATTAAATCCTTGCTCCACAAATTCAAAGCTTAGACTGATTGTTAACACCAAAAATCCATTCTTTCTTACTGTCAGCTAAAGATGACACTTTCCAATACCCTACATACTGAGGAATATAGCTATGTGGCCAAGTCTGAGCCAATGGAGTGAGTAACAGATATGTCTACAACTTATGGGTGGTTTTCTTAAAAGGAAATGATTTGTCTTCCACTCCCCACTTCCTCTTTCCTGCTAGCTTAAAATTGGACTGAGTGAATGTATTTTTTTTTATTTTATTTTTTGGTTTTTCAATTACAGTTGTCCCATTTTTTCCCCATTTCTCTCCCCCACCTAGCCCACCCCCTCTCCCACAATCATATCCCTCCCTGTTGTTCATGTCCATGAGTCATTCATACACATTCATTGACTAAACCCTTCCCTTACTTAATGGTGATTCATCCTTGACCATGTAGAGAAAAGCAACATTAGAGAGAACAGCGGAATAACAGGGTATAAATAGTCTGTATGGCTAGCACCTTATTGTCAGTCTGCTATGCTAGCCTGTGGTTAGTTATTCTAATTTTATGAAAGTTGCATAAAGATGTCTCCTATTTAAGCTACAGTTGTTTTCAAGTATTAATTTAGCAGTTAAACTTTTATCATATGAGTAGTTTCTAAAGCTTGCTTAGTTTTTCTCCCATTTAACTATTATTGCCATATAGAGTTGCTGTGGAGCTTAAGTAACCTCGTGACATCAACTAGAACTTAACAGGCATTCAATGAAAAAAATATTTAAGAGAAATGATATTAAAAGTCCATTATTATATTAAGCATTGTGAGAAATAAAAATTCTATATTGGAGAAAATATAATTTAGTTTGGAATATGACTCCATTATTATTCATTCTTGTGCTTTTAGAATACTTCATTATAAATAAAAAAATTAGACAGGAGGGTATACAATTAGAAATTAAAATTAAGTTGAATATTTTACCAAATATTCTTGCTTTTTAATGATGATGTTCTAGAAAGCATGTTATAGAGGAGATTCTTACAGAGCAAATCACACTCCAACAAAGAAACAGTTGAGTGTTTAATCACTGCCAGGGACTGAGAATAAAATAAGTCATAAATGCAATAATCACATTTATTTCTTCAAATCATCCCAACCTCAGCAAATCAAAGTCTCCTAGGTATCAGAAATCTAATCCAGATTCCTCTCACAAGTGAGAAAACTGGCCTAGAGAGTTTGGTGAGATGAGCAGATGAGTTTGATGAAAGTGGTGAGAAAATTTTCCCTCCCTGGTTCTGGAGATAATTTTGAAGCCAGTCACCCCTTTATATTTCCAAATCACCTTCAAGTGCATCATCCCTAATTCTATCTATATATATTAGTTTTTGTATAGAATAGTTTAAAATGACTTTGGAATTGGATATTTAAGTGAACTATAAATTTTTTACATTATTTCTTATAACATATAAAATTAAATCAAATTTCTTTGGTATTTTACCTAAATGTACTATGAGCCAATCCAGATTCATCTCAATACACTCTTCTTTACTATAAAGCCTAGCCAATCCAGTTATGTTGATATATAGTGTTACCTACAGATTCTCCTATGTTTTTCATGCATCAGACTTTGATAATACATATACCATTTGGCCTCCCATTATTCTTCTGGTTTATTTCTATTACTCTTCAGGACTTAGTTCAGCTGTCTTCTGATTCTCTGTTTGTAAGTAATAGATTAAATGCCCCTTACACGTTTTATTATAGCATAACACCATATTTTATAATAATTATTTTATTAACTTGTCCCCACTACTCTATCTAGATGTTCTCAGGTAAACAGTAGATGTTCAAACAGTGTTTAAAACCAAGCTATAATTAGAGATTAGGATCTAGTTTTCTTAACTTTAAATTTACCTTTCACTCTATCACACTGTTTTCAGTCTTATAAAATAAATATAAATGACTTCTCAAGGGATTACAAATGATTTTCTTAAAGAATGCAATTCTATGTGATCATAGTTTTGTGCCTTAAAAAATTTAATGCTAGCTATAAACAACAAGAACTACACTTGTCTTAGGCTTAAGTAGAAATTCACGTTAATTTTCCCTTGGCTTCATGATGGAAATTTGCCATATACAAATAAAAATTTGCTTCATTATTTAGGGCTATAATAATAGGTGCTCAACATATGAAATAAGCCAGTATGTTTTATAATATGAAAGGAGGAAGAAAAAGGTTCAGCTATGATGAATGGGAAAGACCCAGCAGAGAAAGAATCATTGGGTTTAATTGAAAGCTATACACATTTTCAAAAACTTACAAGGGGGTGATTTTCACAGAATTTGGTGGGTACAAAAAAAAAAAAATGAATAGAAAAAAAGGTAAAGAGTGAGAAGAAACCAAACATATTTTACAATATACTTACTCTGAGAAATCTGTAAATCATCATGGTAAATAATGTTGCAATATATTTTCAATAAATCAATTAATATGCATTTCCTGAGGGTTTCTCCCTGGAGCCTAGGTTAGGTTTGGCATTGCAGCTTATTTGTCAATGTGGCTAATGCAGTCTAAGAAGGCAAATTATATCTTGGAATCCTCCCTTTATCTCCAGCTATCTCATAATTTCTATAAATTCAAACAATTTATTTGACTCAGATTTTTTAATGTCCATAAAAGGCAAATAGTTATATTTTTAATCCCAGAGATGGTGGATTGTGCTTTTCTACTGCCCAAGAGAAAATCCAGGAGAATTTTATTCTGAAGACCAACTTTAGGACACATATTAATTGATGACATTTAGTATCGAAGAAAATAGCACAGGACAAAATAATTCTTTTGAAATCACTGCGGTGATAAGATAAAGGATTTACTAAACCAAATTTAATCTATCTGTAGTGAATTCCTAGTATATGCTAATACCTTGCCTGATGTAGAGATAAAGAGGGCAAATAATGCAAGCTCTACTTCAATGAACTTACAATACAGTTGGTTAAAGTATGATGTTAAAGCAGTAAACTGGCATAGGTTCAAGTTTAGCATACGTATTTTGTTGTACTCCATGCTTCAACTGACGCACTAGAACTCTTATAGGAAAAACATGTTAATGATTTGTAAAATGGCATCTAAATTAAATGGCAGTTGATTCAGTTTAACAGAGGCCATGTTCAATAAAATTGCAGAGAAAAATAATCATATCTGAATAAAAGTCTGACTCCTCACTAAGTTTGACACATGACAATCTAAAAATCAATCACATTTTTCTAGACCTGGTTAAAACTTTACTACTGCCATTTAGTTAATCTAATATATTAAAGTGAATTTTGGGCATGGCGACAGGAGACTGGATGTCTAGGTCTACAACTGCTTTGACTCTGGGTGATTTGGAGCAATATGTTTGCTCTCTTTGAATTTGAGCTTCTTGCAAATGATATGGGGTTTCCCATATGAACTTCTTTGCTGTTAAAAATTCAATATACCGATATTTCCCATACTATTCTATCCCTCAATGTTATGTCTGTTTAGGAATTCTTAAAGTATCTGCAGTCTTTGTTGATCTAACGTAGTAGCTCTTTTATGCTTATAGAATTTGGTTAAGTGTTGGATTTGAGAATACAACTAAGACATTGTGAAGTTGCTTTTTCTACATCATCAATTGAATAAAATGAGAAAATAGAGGATGTTTTAAAAGGGTGATGGGAGTGTAGAGACTTTTTTTTTATATAAATGATTGAATGTCTTGACTTACCAATAATATAATAAACAAGTAGAGGTCAGGAACCCTGGCTTTTTATTTCCTTTTATTCTCCATAGTGATGAGCACACTAATGGAAGTAATCAAATCTTGGTGGAGTATGAGCTATTTCATAACATTAAGAACTACTAAAAATCACTCTGATAAAGGAACAGAGGTTAAACCCTTAATGAATTTTTTTTTCTTTTACCTGACACCCACTCTTTGTCTCTAATGTGCCAGGAGACGGTTTCTATATCATGTCTTCCTTCAGCAGTTAAAAATACTTTCACCAGAGTCTTCAACATATTTTAAATCAATTTTTAAATAATGAATCTAACTGACAAATCTAAGTCATACCTTGCACTAGCAATTATTATTTTGTTTGAGGGAACTAGTGGGTAGAGTTCATCTAGGACAGATGGTATTTTAACTTTGAAATTTTTCTATCTCATATAACCAGAAAATGTGTTTGTTGATTCCATTCAACAAGCTATGTTTACTGTTATCGACTTGTATTTCTGATCATGATGTCTAGAGAGCAAAATCCTAGCATGCAATTAGCTTTGGAATGCAAGAAGCTGTGGAAGTGGAGGCTACATTCAGAGCAGTGGTGCAGTTCAGTGATGGGAGAAACCCAGTGTAAGGCTGTGTGTCATTATCTTCTCACATTTGTCTTATAGTCAGTATAAGATACTGAACTAAAACAGTACTTATTTCCACAAAACTGTGAAATTTAGGCTCAATTTTTAGTAGAATATGTGTCAATTTGGAGATTAAAGGAGAAATTCAACATTCACTGGAAAAGCATTGTGCAGCTGTCAAATGCAGATCCATTTAAATGCCAAGTGACCCCTTTGCTCCTGAACTTGCCAATCCACATGATGCCATGATTAACTTTTATAAAGGGTTCAATTTAAATACTACATTAATGCAACATTAAGGTTGACATTTTAATCATTAATAATTCTAAGCCAAATAATTCAGTTACCTTTCACAGCCACTGTCACCAAGTCAAATTTATTCCTCACTTATTTTGCTAATAAATTCAGCTCCAGAATTGAACCTATGCACAAAAACCAAAACATTTTTTTTCTTCCCAAGAAGCATGTAATTACTAGGACTTTTAAAATATAGTGCAAAGCAAAAGGACAATTTCACAATTATCAAGCTCACTTGATGAACATGGATAAAGCCAGAAAACAGATGTATGGGGACCTGATTTAATTTATTAAATTTATCAAATAATTAATAACATTTTCTTTATTTTACTATACCAGAATTACTTAGCTACAGTTACAAAGGTTAAGCACCTCATGTTTTGCTTAATTTACATTTGACTGGGTAGGGTAGTAAGACACAAGTTTTTATATGAAAGTAAAGATTATTTATAGGTGTTAATCTCTCTACTTTTTAAAGCATTAACTGTAGAATAATGAGGCTACATAATGATTGCTATCTTAGTTCTTTCCACTTAACCATAAAAGCATTTTCAAGTTATTTAAAATAAACTATTTTCAGTCATTTTACTTCATATATGGATTATCTAATTTCCTCATAGTCCTTCCTAAATAGTCTGACTTTTGAGTTTTTACCCCTCTCCCAAGTAGTCTATATACTTTAGATTTGTGCTATGTAACATAGTAGCCACTAGCTATATGAGGCTATTTAAATTTCAATTAAAATTAAATATAAAGATACAAGATGCATTACATATATTCAATAGTTACTTGTGGCTATTAGCATATTTAACATGACAGATACACATTTCTATCACTGTAGTTCTATTGACAGTGCTGTGTTTAGATCTTACTGGTAGTTCCAAGAAAAAAATAGATTTCATTAAATATATCGTCGGCAGCCGTCCGTCTCGAGAGACGATGGTGTAGCTTCTTAAGAGTCTATCTGCACCGCCGAGAATGGCTGTGCAGTCCGACTCGGGAGTGACACGGTATCTGTCTCCTCCCATGTTGAATCGACATCTTGTGATGACGCTGGAGTGTCCTCTCCAGTGAAGCTGAAGCTACAGAGCCTGGGCAGGGTGATATGGAGGGTCTGCTGTTGCCCATGCAGCAGACCCCCCCCTCTCTTCGCAGCTGAAGGGTCCAAGGGAAAGACGGAGTCAATACAGCTTGGCTTCAGGTGCGCCGCAGGAGTTGCCGGTGTTGACTACAACGTCAAACCGCCTTAGGGACTCCGGCTCCGGATTTTCTGTCGGGGTTTACTCCCTTAGCCTTTCCCCTGAAGAGGTATGCCGCAAGGCAGCGGAGGATTTTTGGAGTCTGAGTTTTCCTTCTCTGATGTGCCCTGACTGGAAGATCGAACCAGCGACACTTAGCTCGCAGGCCGACGCTCAATCCACTGAGCCAAACCAGCCAGGGATTAAATATATACCTATATGTATATTCCATTCACACTAATGTCAAGGTGAATTTTAAAATTTTTGAGAGAAATGCTGGAAATGCAAAACAGAGTCCTTGATAATATCTTTGAGTCTTCTGAATCAAGAAACGCTAAAGTCTGCCCAACCTCTCAAGTTTCCAGATAGATGACACACTCAATTAATTCCTAACATGCCAAATTTGAATTTCGATTTTTAAAACTTAAATTCACTGGGTTGCCATTGGCTAATAAGATTTAGAAGTTTCAACTGTGCAATTCTATGATACATAATCTGTATATTGCATTGTGTATTTACCACCCAAAGTCACATCTCCTTCCCTCACCATATATTCGACACATTTTACCCTTGCTTCCCCCTCACCTCCCTTCCCTCTCGTAACCACTATACAGTTGTCTATGTCTATGAGGGTTTTTTTCAGTATATTTCATTGGTTATGCTGTTACAGGGGTCCCAAATTTTCCCTTTGCTCCCTTCCTCCTGGTACCCCCTTCCTTCCATCAATCCCTACCTCCTCAGTTCATGTCCATGGGTCATACATGTAAGTTCTTTGGCTTCAGCCTTTCCAATCTATTCTTAACTTCCCTGTGTCTATTTTGTACCAACCAATTATGCTTCTTAGTCCCTGCACAATTTCCCAGGTTTTTCCTCTGCCCACTCTCAACTGATAACCCTCCAAATAATCCATATATTTATGATTCTGTTCTTGTTCTGGTTGTTTGCTTAGTATGTTTTTGTTTTTATTTCTTAGATTCAGGTGTTGATATTTGTGAGCTGGTTGTCATTTTAATGTTCATAGTTTTGATATTCTTCTTTTTCTTAAATAAGTCCCTTTAATGTTTCATATAATAATGGTTTGGTGATGATGAACTCCTTTAGCTTTACCTTGTCTGGGAAGTACTCTTTCTGCCCTTCCATTCTAAATGATAGCCTTCCTGTATAGAGTAATCTTGGTTGTAGGACCTTGCTTTTCATCACTTTGAATACTTCTTGCCAGCCCCTTCTTGCCTGCAGGGTTTCTTTGGAGAAATCAGCTGACAGCCTTATGGGCATTTTGTTGTAGGTAACTATCTACTTTTCTCTTGCTGCTTTTAAGACTCTCTTTATCTTTAACCTTTGGCATTTTAATTATGATACATCTTGGTGTGGTCCTCTTTCGGTCTAGATTGTTTGGGACTATATGCTTCCTGGACTTGTATGTCTATTTTCTTCACCAAATTAGGAAGTTTTCTTTCATTAATTTTTCAAATAAATTTTCAATTTCTTTTTTTCCCCCCTCCCTCCAGTTGTCCCCCCCTTTTAGACCATGTCCATTGGTTGTGCATGTAGTTCTTCTCAACCTCTCTCTGTCTATTCCACTCCCTCCTACCATGATCCTTAATTCCTATATCATCTCCCTCCCTCTCCCCCTTCCCCCTCCCTGCTGACCTCCCCCCAATATATTTTCCATACTTATAGTTCTTTTTCCACTCTCGTTGCCTGTTTAGTTTGCCTTTGTTTCAATTCCCTAGCTTCTGTTGTTGTTTCTTGTGATGTAGTTTTCATTTTAGATTTCATAGTTTTGATCCTCCTTTTTCTAAACCAGTCCCTTTAACATCTCATATAACAGTGGTTTGTATCTAATGAACTCTTTCAGTTTTGTTTTGTCCTGGAAACACTTCCTCTGCCCTTCTATTCTGAATGACAATTTTGCTGGTTAGAGTATTCGTGGTTGTAGGTTTTTGCTTTTCATTACTTTGAATATTTCTTGCCAGTCCCTTCTTGCCTGCAGGGTCTCCCTTGAGAAATCAGCTGATAGTCTAATTGGGACCCCTTTGTACATGATTCTTTTCTTCTCTCTTGCTGCTTTTAAGATTCTCTCTTTATCTTTAACTTTTGACATTTTGATTATAATGTGTCTTGGAGTGGTTCTCCCTGGGTCCAGTTGTTTTGGAACTCTATGTGCTTCCTGGACCTGTAAGTCTATTTCCTTCCCCAAGTTTGGGAAGTTCTGCTTTATTATATTTTCACTTAATTTTTCAATTTCTAGTTCATCTTCTTCGCCCTCTGGCAAACCAATGATTCTTATGTTGGGCCTTTTATAGCTGTCCCAGAGGCTTCTGATCCTCTCATCATTTTCCTTGCTTCCCATTTTTTCTCTCTGCACTGGTTGACTGTTGGTTCCTTCTCTGTGTTCTGGTTTGTTGATTTGAACTCTGGATTTTATTTCCTCACCATCTGTCTCGTATGTGGTTTTGTTCCTTTCAGTATGAGTGTTTTTCAATCCTTTCTCGTCTTTTTCAATATCTTTTGTTAATTCTGTAAGCCACCTGATAACAATGGCCCTGAACTGAGCCTCTGACAGGTTTCTTATTTGTTCATCTGTCAGATTCTTCATCTGTTGACTGGTGAGCTGCGCCACCGGCATTTCTATAGTTGTCTGCCTCATTTTGACAGATGCGTTTTGTTTTCTTGGGCCGGCTATAGGGGGCAGTGCCTGTGTACTCGTCACGACCCAGCGACCGGCGCCTGTCCGCAACCTATTTCGCAGCCCTGTGGCGCTTTGTGTGGGGGCGGGGGTCCAAGATGGATTCACACAGTTATTCCGCTAGGAGACCAGGATCCGTCTTCCCGCCCTCTGGGCCTCACTGTTCAAGGCGATGTGGTGGCTGCTTTCCCCAGCGTTGGGGTCACGAGCTGCCGGGGTTCGACTGCAGCCGGGATTGTCCTCCCTGCCGCTGGGATTGTTCTCCCTGCCGCTGTCCCTGATGCAATCTCAAACAGCTCCGCCCCCTTTCGCTCTTCTTACCTGCCCAAAGGGCGCCGCTGCTTTATAACTTCATATGTTGGGCTTCCATGTAGTTTTATTTTCTGGAATTTCTAGTTATCTTTTGTTTTGAAGTAGTTGTATTCCTCTCTAGTTGTAGCGGGAGACCGAGCGTGTCTGTCTAAGCCTCCATCTTGGCCGGAAGTCCAAATTTTCAATTTCTTGCTCTTCCTCTTCTCCTTCTGGCACCCCTGTGATTCAGATGTTGGCACATTTAAAGTTGTCCCAGAAGTTCCTAATCCTCTCTGTTATGGAGCATAGTGTGAGAACCAAATGGTTGGAGACAACCAAATTAGAATTTAAAGAGCCTTTATTAGCTGGCCAGCGACTATCCACTCTCACTCCATGCAGGGATTCAAGTGAGTAGCCCCAAAGCTCAGTTTCAGGGTGCTTATAAAGGAAAAAACTACATCTTTGTTCCTGCAGGTGTGGGAACTATTGTAAGAACTTGGCTGAATAAACAACTTTGCACACACAAACGGGTTTCTAGGTCATTGCACAAGGGTAGCACGTTCTGGTCAACTGTTATGCTTGGCTTGAGCATGCAACTGCAGAGGTCCAGCTTCTTTGGCTAAGTTCCTCTATTGTTGCAACCTTGGAGCTTAGGGCTACAGGAATGCTGGAGGTAAGAAGGTAAAATGACCTGTAACACTCTCCTCACTTTCATCAATTCTTGCATCTTCTTTTGGTTCTGGGTGAATCTTTATTTCTTCCTGTTGTTTCAAATCATTGATTTGAACCACGGTTTCCTTCCCATCGCTGCTGGCTCCCTGTATACTTTTCTTTATTTCATTTGGTATAACCTTCCCTTCTTTCTTTATTTTGTGGCTATACTCAACCACTTCTCTGAGCATCTTCATCACCAGTGTTTTGACCTCTGTATCTGATAGGCTGGTTATCTCCATTTTGTTTAGTTCTTTTTTATGGGGTTTTGTTCTATTCTTTCATTTGGGCCATATTTCTTTGCTGCCTCAGTTTGGCAGCATGCAACAAGGGAAAGAGTCAGCAGGACAAAAATTACAACCCTTTGTTTGTTTTGTGTATTAGGTAGAGCTGCTTTAACTCCATGTCTTAGTAGTGTGGCCTACTGCAGCAGGTGTCCTGTAGGGTCCAGTGGCACAGCCTCCCCTGTCACTCAAGCTGGGTATTCAAGGTGCACCCTTTGTATAGGCTGAGCACACCCTTCTCTTGTAGTTGAGCCTTGGTATCTGTTGCCTGGGAGGAATTTACCTAGGTAAGTCAGCTGCAAGAAATGGCTGTGATCACTGTCCATCAATCTCTGCTCTCTGTGAATGATCAGCTGTGTAGAGACAGGGTGTTGGTGCTCTGACATAGTCTTCAGCTGCCGACTGGGTCCATTGGCCCTTGGGTTTCCCAGGTGGTGCAGGCTAAGTTCAGCCCTGACATGTTTTTTGCCTGAGTCACCCTGCCTGAGCTATAAAGAAATATGAGATGGCTGCTACTTGTGCTGGGCTTGGACATTGCCAGGTGAAGCCAAGCTGTGAATTTATGCTAGCTGCTGCTACTGCCAGGCCAGAAACTCACTGAGACCAGCTGTTGCTTTTTCGGTAAGATTTAGGAAGTTGTGAAGCATGAGCCAAAACCAGCCATTCATATGTAAAACCAGATTTGGTGGGCACATAAATTGGGTGGGGTGGAGTCTCTGTAGATCGCCAAGGCAGATCAAACAGTGTTAGTCAGGTTGATGGAGTTTCAGATATGGCACCAGCTTATCAGCTGTGTGGGAGAGGGTTTAGTAGAGACAATGGCCTCTGCTGGCCTTGATGCCAGATACTTCAGTTTCTGCTTATATACCACTGGTGCCTTTCAAGCTGCTACCCAGTGCTGGAGCATAGAGAAAGTGAGTATGAGTAAGTGAGTCTATGTGTGGGTTCTTTAAGAGGAGCTTCTTGGAGCTCCAGCATTTTCTTCTACTGGGTCATTTCCACTGGTTTTTGCAGGCAGAAGTTGTAGGGACTTATCTCCCTGGCACTGGAACCCTGGGATGGGGGCCTGGTGTGGGGCTGAAACTCCTTCGTCCCAAGATATATTTCCTGAATTTTTACCTACCACACGTGGGTGGGGGACCAGCCTGTTCTGCATCTGTGCTCCTCCTACCTGACTCCTTGGATGTGGTTTCTTTAATCCCATAGTTGTCAGACTTCCATTCAACTCAATTTCTGATGGTTCTGGCTGATGGTTGTTCAATATTTTAGTTATAATTTTGATGTGATGTGTGAAGAGGTGAGCCACATCTGCTCTCGCCACCATCTTGACCAGATGTATGAGTTTTTTTCTGTTTTGTCTATGAGTTTGTGTTTGCTTGTTTTCTTGTTAGTTCATTTTTTGCTTTCAGTTTTATGATTTGTTTTTTTAAACTTGTTACATTTAGACATTGTGCTGAGTAGTGTTAAAATTCTAAATGTAAAATAGACATGGACATACCTTCAATGTTTTTGCCCTTTATCTTTATAAAAACTGTATATCACATATTTAGATATTAACTATATATAACAAACTATGAATACATTCAAAATACATAAAGAAAGGAGGTCACTGAGGGCTAGAGTGTTCATGGATATCTGAAGATAGAAACTGGATGTCAATCAGCCTTAAAGGATAGCAGGGGCTGACTGAGAGCAGAAAAACTAATTTTAATCTCCTCTCAGTTAGCTTTGGCTATGAAGATTACAATGCACATGTTAGTGAAAAATGCTCTCATTAGACAATTATCAGACATGTGGATATATATATATATATATATATATATATATATATATATATATATATATATAGCTTTCCTTGTTATTAAACACATGCTGAACTAAAGGTACCTTTTACTTCTCAGAAATATAACTTTAAAACTTAAATTTTGAGTTCCTAAATGCTTGCCTGTTACTTTTACCTAGGTTCCTATGGCAGACTGACTACATTAATGGCCTCAATAATCCTGGCCTCATGTGTTAGCTTGCCTAGCAACTAACTTCTAATTAATGTTACAACAAAGGTGACTACATGTAACTTCTATGAATAGGTTATAAGAGTTGTAATTTCTGTCCTGCTGACTCTTTCCCTTGTTGGCTTTGATGAAGCAAGCTGACATATGGAGAGGCCCATCTATTAAGAAACAGAGAGTGGCATTCACAAGTAGCAAAAAATCTAGGGTCATCAGTCCAAGACTCTGCAAGGAATTGAATTCTGCCCACAACTACATCAGTTTGAATGCAGATACTTCCCCACTTGAATCTTCGAATGAGATCTTAGCCCTAAGTGATACTTGATTACAGTCTCATGAATCCACGTTATTCATGCCTGAGTTACTGACCCACAGAAACTGTGAAATAATGTATGTGTGTGTTGCTTTAAGCTGCTGAGTTTGTGTTAACTCATTATGCAATAATAGCTAGTAACATTACCATATGTGATTTTTAGAAAACCCTGTGAGATCAGCCAAGAAATACTTTCATTTCTAATTAACGAAGGAGAAAACCAAGTCAAAAAAGTCATATTAATTGCCCAAGATGTCAAAGACAAGGCTATGATTGAATCCAGAGTTATTTTTACTATCCTTTACTACTCCTATGAACTAGGCAATGCTTTGCACATGACTTGAATGTTTAGAAAAATAGGAAGGTATATATTTCACCTTACCTATGGTGGAAAACATTTTATTTGTATAATCCAAAAAATAAATACAAATGATTTGATTTGAATATTTGATTTAGGCTATAAATAGTCACTTGTTTTAATGTCCAATTTCAGTGATAAAATATTCACATGAAAATAGTTGCAGTTTAAAAATGGATTTTAAAGATAATCCTGACTCCTCTCACTGCATTCTTCTACCTCAATACTTCAGGCAGCAGCTATACTCCCTATAATGGATTTAGGCCCATTATTTAAAAAATTCAGATCATGCACTGACATAAAATGGGTACATATGAGTATAGAGAACCAAGTGATAACAGTCTGGATGACATATTTGTTTGGCTATTAATAGGAATATAAGACTAATTATTATACACATGCACACACACACACACATACATATACATATATATGTATGTATATATATATATTATTCCCTTTTAGAAAATAGTCTCCATCTAAGTGATATAGTTGGGAAAAGATCGATTTCCTCATAAAGCAAAACTGGGTATTTCATACCTACTGTACAATATAACCTTGCAATCTAGCTTATCTGGCTTAGGTAGCAACCTGGATACTTTCTGGGTGATGGTATTGAAAGATCGTGCTCTAGTTTAGGTGGTCAACCACTGCATTAGATTCAGACTTGGAAAACTTACTTTTCTTGCTGAGAATTTATTAGCATTTATGTTCAATGTTGCATGTGCTGCTATACAGAGCATGGTTGATAAAAATTTTGGCAATTATATGATACATATTATATATTTTAGATTTTCAATTTTCACACAGCTTAATTTATTCCCACTGTGATCAGTCTGTTGAAAAGCTAGTGACTGTAATTTGAGTTTGCATCTTTTCACTAGCCTCCTTCTTGTGCCCTATGTTAATATGATTCTGCCTGTAAAGGAGGATATGTTTCTCTTGTATCAATGCTTACTTTAATAAAAGGAAGGGACATAAGGATCTTTGAATTTTTAGGGCAACCAGAGGCAACATATAATTACTGTCACTTGCTTGTTTGCTAAAGAGTTTGTTCAGTTTTACACCTGTCCCTATTTTTTTCAGTGAATTTTTTGTAGTGATGATGATAGTCACCCCCAGATATGCATGTTTAAGAGTTGACTAGTGATGGAAAAACATATAGTTAAAAGAGTCAAGGTCTTTCAACCATGAGACAGCTCATTACTAAGTTTCAAAATTTTAAATTGCATATGGGACTAAACATGTTATGAGCCTCTGAAAAATATTTCTTTCAGCAATATATGGGCCATCACAGTGAAAACTCTTTGTTAAATTCATATAGGTTTTAGGATAGAGTCATTGATACTAGTTACAATGGATATTTTGACTTAATATAACTACCTAGTGTAATTTGGATAATAAATATCATGATTCAGAGGAACAGCAACAGCGTTAACACTTTCCCTCCTACCCCCAGGTAAAATTATAGTCTTAGTGAAAAATAAATGATTTCTCTTCTTCATATATACTAGTATGAACTTGTGCTTTCAGTCTTAACAATGAAAACAATCTGACAAAACAATATATATAGATAGTTTGTTTGTTTAAGAAGAACTAAACAGCTATGGCCATAAGTGCCTTTTATCATTCACTAATACCTGTTCGGTGCTCTGGTATGGTTGATTTTTGAAATGTATTCATCAGACTTTATTTTCTTGAGACCAACACTGTCTATAATATCTCCATATTTTATATTTGAGCATAAAAAGCAGAAAAGTAGTATAATAATAGGGTGTTTCATAAATTCAAATAATAAAAATGAAAAGGAAGAGGACTGACACAATTATATCTAAAAGCATCAGAATGGAAAGTAATAAAACAATGAAGTGGCCCTTTCAGGAAGGACAAATAGAGTAGTAGTTTTGAGCTGATTCTATGAGATAAAAGAAACTGTAGAGTTCATATCAGTATATTAAGATACAAAGTTGTAGCTACAAAAATATAATTATGTAGAAAATTTGCAATTTCCCAAGTAATGCAATCAATCTATAGTCACAAACTTCATTGTTGATCACAAAGTATCTTTATTTTATTAATGAAATTAACAAAGTGATTTTCTTTTTCTTTTTTTCTTTTTATTTTTTTGTGATATTTACTCAAGTTGAATCTAATGAACAAACTGAACTAATAATGAAAATGGGGACAGACTCATAGATGGAGAGCAGGATGGCAGCTGAGATGGGGAGGTGTAGGGGTGGAGGGATTGAGCAAAATGGAAAAAGGACTTATGGGCATGGACAAGGACAACTGTATGGTGATTGCTGGTGGAGAGGGGATATTAAGAGCACTAAATGGTAATGGAAAAGATACAATAAAGATTAAACCAACTAATTTTCAAATGCAGGGTTTATGTATGAGCTATTCTACATTGATATTCATATATAATTCATGTTAATGTATATGTATGTATGTATACATGAATGTTTAAGTTTGTAACACTTTATAAAGATGATTTCATTGACTAAATCCCCACTTTATACATTTACTCAATTTAATTAACTATGTCACCTATAAATTTCCTGTGGACATGGAACTGTTGATTTCCTTTTTCTCATCATGATGAATTATAGTTGTGTTCTGTTAAGGACTCGTTAAATAAGTACCCAGAAATTTCATTTTCAAAATTACTTAGAATTTTTAAGATTAAAAGATATTACAGTATATCTGAAGTTGTTAGTTGTGATAGACATCTTGTTAAGCAACCTTTTCATTCAGTAATTTTATATTTTCTGGGATGGAGTTCATCAAAATTATGCTTTACTCTGAGTACCTGTTGGTATTTAGGAATTTAGTGCACAGTGAGGTCATTAGCTCCAGTCTATACGAGCAAAGAGTATGGGACCAGCAAATCAGAGTCAGAATAAAATTCACAGACAGGTTTCTCATGTACAATTTTGACAATATTATCTTGCACTAATAATTCAATTATAATGGAACATTAATAACATTAAAAAAGCATATGGCATGGCTATATTTTTACTTTTCATTACCATGTAAAAATATATACACTTTTCTTCCTCTGTGACTCGTAAACAGTAAACAAAATTCTTTGGGATTAAATAACATAAAAGGATTAAAGCTTTTCTTGAAGATAACAGCTTTCAGAATGAATTTCCCTGATTTAGTCTCCTTCTAGTCTTAATGGATATTCAGAGGCAGTTCCCAGAAGTCTGACTAAAAGAAAACAAGGTGAACATTTTTGTTCATAGGAAAGACATTTCCTCATGTAACTTTTGACTAACTAAAAATGTTCTTTTATGCTCATTTCCTCATTCTCTCAGGTTTCAATTTTGCACCATTTCAAAAGAGACAGAGCTCATGAATCCAGGCTAAATTTTGTCAAGCGAACAAAAGCAAGCTTGGCCAAAGACGAACAACAAACAGCTCATTTTGAAGCTTGTAAATAAATATCCCTTCATTTCCCACACATTTAAATTTCTTTCAAGTAATCTGGCAAGATATATATATATATGAACAGACCCCAGGAAACCTGATTTTATTTATAAAAATTGCATATTTATTCTTACATGTTTAAATTCCAGTCACCTTCAAAGTACTCTCCATTTGATGCAATACACCTATTGAGACATTTTTTCCACTGCTCAAAATTGTTTTGAACTTGTCGATTTTGATGCCTTTTAGTGTTTCTGCTGTTTTTTGTTTCAGCTTTTCCACATCAGCAAAACATTTCCCTTTGAGGACTTTTCATCTGGGAAACAAAACAAAGTCACTTGAGGCAAAAGAGAGTGAACAGGGAGGGTGAGTGCCCAGGAGTTTTGTCGTCTTTGGTCAAAAACTGCTGAACACTCAGCACGGTGTGGGCAGGTGCACTTGTAAACCACCCATCATGGAGTGGGCAAAGGTGTTGAAAGAGTTTTTAAAAATCCACTGAAGTGAAATACAGCCTCTCACAACAAAACCAGCTGATACATTGATACAGATGGGATCCTAGAACACTCACCGAGAGGGGCCTGTACTTTAAGGGGCCCACCCTTCAGAAGATTCTGTTTTTTTCTTGAATCTCCCCATTTGTAATTATATATATATATATATATATATATATATATATATATATGTGTGTGTGTGTGTGCGTGTGTGTGTGTATAAATTTAAATATATATATATATATATATAAATTTATATATATAAATTTCTAAATATATCTGGAACAGAAGATATCATCATGGAACTTTCCAAGATTTATGATATAAGGAGGTATCAGGTTTCTTATTCAATATTTTTTTATATATTATAACTTCTGGGCTTCACAAAGAGGTATTGTTGGAGAAATGCTAGGTATTAAAAATAGATTAATTTTGTGACCAGGAGTTGTTCAGTTTTTCCCTTTAAACGAAGTGAATGGATGTTGATAGAACCAAAAATAATCTTCTCACCTTGTTTGATTTAGTGTGTGACTAGAAGGCTGCCATAGATTTGTTCAATGGACCTTGATGGATGTTTCCAATCATTGCTTTCTTCTACTTGTATCAAGGCCAAGGTCCACCAGATGCCAGTGCTATATAAATAATCCAAATAGATTGAGGAAAAGAAAAAGAGAGAGAGAGAAAATAACTCATGGGCAGGGACAACAGTGTGTTAATTGCTGGAGATGGTGGGGTTAAGAAGGATAAAGGGGGATAACCAGTGATGGATGATCACTTGACTTGGGGTGGTGGTCACACAATATAGAGTACAGATGATGTGTGGTAGAACTGCACCTGAAACCTGTATAATTTTTTTTTGACCAGTGTCACACGAATAAATTCAATAAAAAGGAAAAAAAAAACATTCTTTATAAAAAAGTCAAACAGAGAAGACAAAATTTGTCATAAAATAAAACATTTCACTGAATTTTCAATGATTTGCCTATACAGAATAGGAGAGGTTGCATAACTAGTCAATATATTCTGCAATATACTTTTTAGAATGGTTTTTCCCAAATAGCTATCTGCTATTATTAATGGAAGTTGATTAAGCTGATGTTGTACTTCTTCTTCTTTCTGTTTCATTAACATTCAAGTGTAATTTGTCAGATGACTTTTTATTGACTGATGGTTTTGTGTATTTACATTTTTACTTTACATTTTTCTCTTGATTATTCATTCATTTCTAGAAAAAGAGTCAAATCATGACAGCAATGTATTCCATGACACATCTCTTAACTTGATCACAGTTAAACTAAAGGGAATTGTGTTTAACATCTACTGACAATGAGTCAAACACTTGGATATTTAGATATTCCAATAACATTTTTTTTCAAGTACTTTTGAAATGATAATTTCATTTGATGAGAAAGCTGTTAGTTTACATCACACACACACACACACACACACACACACACTACTTAATGAAGGAAAAAGAGATTCAGTAGGACTGAGAGAAAAATTGTATAACCAAACCCATCGTTGCCTCTATTTGTTCATAGATTCTTTGTATAAAAAAGCCATAGAGAGGGTTAGTTTCTACTCTCAGCATCAGAGGACTCTCCTCTCTGACTTGCTTTTTTTCTTTCCAACTGAGGCCGCTCAACAGAGTCTCTACTTAACCTTCTAGATGCCAGTACCTTATGTCATATATAGCTAATGTGATAACTGCATAGAAATATATAGTGACAAAGTATTATGAAAACTGGGCCAGGTGATTCCACCCTTTGTGCTTGCTACTCTGCATGATAAGATTTTGCTAACTTGAGAATTATGACATAAGCAGGATCTTCGGCTACTATGATACTTCGTCTTTGTTTCTTAAACAAAACCACTATTTCAATTCATTTAAAGAAATGGCCAAATTAGTGCTTTTGTCTAATATTTAGGTAATTTTCCCCTCAGGCCTTTGAGAATACTCAATCTGCTTTTATATTTCTTTTCACTCCAAATATTTGCTTACTCTTTTGCTTAATTAAGTAAAGTGGCTGCTTTTTGTGCCAATCTGTGTGCATTTCATTAGTGTATGATTTAGTCAAAGGGACCCATCATGTGAACAAAGAAGTAAACATGCTGTAACTGTGGGAATAACTCTCTAGAGGAAACAGTAAAACTTGCAGAACATAACTAGCTCAGATCTACTTAAGAGGACCACTTAAGTTGGGCTGATCACAACAAAGGCAAGAAAACTCAGAGCTCTGAGAAATGATGAGCTGAATCTCATCAGTAAAGTAAGCCATACCAGCCAAAGTGCTGACAAAATATGAAGAATAGGCTGAAAAATGATAAAGAAAATGTTAGTAAATAAACAGGAAAACATAATAAAGGTACTGCTTTTAAACCACATCACATTTGTTAAAATGAGAAAAATTATGTAATTGTTTAAATGAATTTTATAATACATTTGACATGATTTAATACTCATTTATGATTTCAAAAACTATAGCAAATAAAAATAAGTGGGATTTTTTTTAATCTAAAGCAAAGCAAAAACAAACACCTAGAGCTTCAAACCCTTCCCCTTAGGTTAAAGAAAATAGCAGTATATCTAAAATCACCATAACTCATGTTTCAGAATTGTACAAGAGACCTGTTTTGATACAATTTATACAGAATTACTCGGTTTAGTCTCTTTCCACCCCAACTCCTCTATGCCACTTTCCCACCTTCACCACTTGCTCAGTGGGGTCACTATCATCCTCTGGTTTCTTAACTCCATTGACTGCCACTCTCCTCCCCAGGATAAGACTTTCATTGTGCTCGCTGTGACAGGAGCTCTCATATCTAGAAACTGCTGTATCTGGATTCTTATGAAATGCCAGAATGAGGCAGAGAATCTGGCTTCCCCCAAAGCTTCCTATAAATGTCTGGTAACACAACTCAAAAGTTTAGAAGAGTTCATGCCTTGTGAAATCACATGACAAAGACACAGAGATGGCAAATAAATGCTGCTCCCTTTCATCGGTTGACAGAGTGCTCTGACACAACATTTACCTGTAGTTTCTCTGAAGACTTCCTATATATCACAGCTGTCTGATGTTTTGTTTGTTTTAATTTTGTTAACAGCTAGGTTTCATACTATCTTGTGATGACTTTCCTTCCTCTTTTTCATCCCTTTTTCTTTCAGTTTTGGGATTGCATCCCCATTAAATAAAGATCAGCATAAATCTATTGCCTCTGTCCCTGCTTTCCAGAAAACTTCGAGTAAACAAAATACTTGTCAGTGTAATAAGAACAGAAAAATAACTTAAAGTAAAAGTGACTAAAAAATAGTGATCAAACAACTATTAAGTTTTGATAAAATTATCTATATAAATTACCTAAAAAGACCTGTGGATTAAGTATAAAATTTGAAAAAGAGTTTGCAATGACTTCCAGACACAAATGCAACATATCCAAATAGCTTTAGTAATAGAGCGAATACAATTTGATACATAGAGTGGGATACTCTAGGTATTGAATGTGAAGAAACCACAACTCTTAATATCTATACATCTCAAAAATTCAATGTTGTCTGAAAGAATCGAATCATAGAAAAGAACTTGAAGTATGTTTCTATTTGCGTGATTTTTTAAAAAGCAAAATGCACATCTATTCACTTACCTAAACTGTATGCACATACACACACACACACACACACACACACACAAATACACTTATGTTTGGTAATGCTATGAAGAGCAAGGAAAGTATTATGACAAAGTTGAAGCCAGTGTTACCTTTTGGTGTGTGAGGGAAATGGATAGGATGAAGATAGTTGTTTATGGAGTTTCCGAAAAAATGATAATGCTCCCTTAAGTGGTGAGTTCTGGGAAGCTCATTTTATTCTTCTCTTAACTATCCATAACAGCGTACACTCATTATGTACAATATATTTCACATTAATATATTCAGTCTCTTCAGAGGTTCTCTTTAAAATCTAAATTATACCAAACCATTCTCTAGATTCACTGAGTTAAGTTTTGAGTAAGCAGAAGGGGAGGGTAGTTCAGAAATCTATTTCAGTAAGCTGTAAAGGTAAATTCTGTTGCTCGGGTAGTTTTAGGAAGCACCAAGCTAAAATAACAGAGCAACTTCATCTTCAGTTACATTTTGCTCTGATAAGCCAGGCTGGAGGTCTAAGCATTTTATTGAACATTTTTTTTTTCTTCTTTGGTGAAAACGTGTTTCAAGTTCAAAATAACTAACATAAAATTTTAGAGCACAACTCATATATTTATCTGAGGCTATCTGCAGAGAAAAGGTGCAAAATATCATTTTCATTAATTTCATTTGAATATATCAAAGCCCCTGCAGTGGAGGACCTTTGAAAGAATCAAAAACAGATAATATATGCTTGGGGGAGAAATTCAGGATTTAAAGCTGGCAGTACCTAAAGATAAATTTATTAATGAGGGGCATTTTTCCTGCTGATATTTTAAACAAATATCTTTCTTCATCTCTTATTAGCTTTGCTTATTACTTTGTGGCTTCTGCATGAAAGATGAAGATTTCAAGACCTCATTATAGTATAGCAAATAATTCAAAGCCTACCACAATATCCCAAAATATCTGAACAGATAACATAGAAAACTTCCCCAAATGTAAATAAAGAAAGAGAGTGGTGTCAGTCACGAATGAAAATATGTAAGTGCACTTTGCAAACTGATGATGTCTAGAACAAGGTAAAGGTTTTATTGTAACTTTGTCTTAAATGTAGGTCCCCAGTGTTTACAATGTCTGATTTTCTTATTGCACCCCATCTTCACTCAAATTTCTTTGATGTCACATGTTTTATCAAAATGATATGTTTCCGGATCTCAAAACAAATTTTCCCATCTAAATCAAATGGATTTCCCGATATGATTTTGTCAAAACAAACAAACAAACAAAAAACACTTTAATTTAAAATTAAATCACAGAATGTAAAATTTTCATTGAGGATATAATGGCCAAATGTGTGTATTGATTTATATCTGAGTTAATGGAAGGGGAATATAGAAGGTAACTAAAGTGAGAAACTTAATAACAAACACAGGTATGCTGAATTTCTGAATGATCCCTTAGGAAAAATATACACACACTCACACACATTATAAATAAATAATAAAGCAAACAAACAACAGCTTCAGACAGAGTGCTGTACTAATATAATAACAATGGGTACCTGATCTGTTAAAAGTTCCACTCTGCCCTTGACTCAGTGGGAATACATAATTATAAAAGCTAAAATTACAGAAAAAAAGAGTGAAGTGGTTCAGCCCTTGGGAGCCAAGTATAAACAGCTCTGACCTTTAAATCTCTAGTGACTGAATGAGCAGTGATTCATCTCAGTACAATAGACTTTAAATGACATGATCTTACTTACATGTGAAATCTGATGAACACAATAAACTAAGGAACAAGACAGTAACAGAAGCTCATATACATAGAACAGACTAACAGCTGTCAGAAAGGAGGGGCAGGGGCAGGATGAAAGATCTGAAGGGTTAAGCAGGAATATTTATGCACAACCTATGGACAGGGAAATCCATGTGGGGATTGGCTTGGGGTGTGGAGATGGTAGAGCTGGGGGAAGGGGAGAAAGGTGGGAACAACTGTAACAGCTTAAATAATTATATATATATATATATCAGTTTTTAAAAAATATAATATCTGAATTGAGTGATCTATTGCAATTAATAAAGAAAAAGTCAAAATTAACTTTTGTAGGTATCCTGTAAAAGTTTTGGTGCAGTTAGAAATAGTATGTAGAGAGCATTATGTTTTTTACAGAAAAAAATGTTTATTCATATTTCACCATTACCATTTACAAGCTGATTGTAACAACTGTTAAAAAGAAAAACACCAGAATTAAATGAATATAGAATGTACATCAGGGTATGTCCATCACAGTGACTAAAAAAGTACTTTAAAATCCTTGCTTCCTTTTCAGTGTAAGTGTCCACATGAAACAACCTCTAGTAGTCAGTTGATATGAAAAGACTTCAAAATGGAGAAAAAGCCAGGGTTATCAGGCCTGGAACAATTAAGGCTGATGTACTTATGTGAACAAGCATTATCAGAATGGAAGAGACTGAAACCATCTCCTGCTGTATAATGTATATTATGCATGTCGAATATAAGAATATTAGTACAATAATACAATAGGAAAAAGAACAGTTATGAACAGTGAGGACCCTGGTCAATCTCCAGAACCCAAATCATATAATGATGGGTAACTAACTCTCCTTGATTGACAAGTTGTTAAAACACAAAAACAAAATCAAATAGTAAATAGTCTTTGGGGTTATTCTTGCTAATGTTTGGGTTTTTTTTAATCCTTATCTGAGGATATTTTTCTTTTTGCTTTTAGAGAGAGGAAAGGAGAGAGAAAAACATTGATGCAAGAGAGAACCATTGATTGGTTACCTCTAATACATACCCAAAAAGGCATCTTACATACCCAAATCAGGGATTGTACTGGAAACCTAGATATGTGCCCTGACCAGTAATCAAACCTGCAACGTTTCAGTTAGAGGATGATGCTGGAACCAACTGAGCCACACCAGTTAGGGACCAGATGTTTCTTTTAAATGAAAGGCACACAGCCTTTGAGCCCTAAAACATAATAATATGTGACATAGTAAATATATAAAGAATGAACTTTTTTTTGATATGTCAGACTTTTTTTTTTTTTTTTTTTTTGCCTTTTCCCTAAATTTGGTAAAGAAGTGACCTTTATATTGGGTTCACAAGTATGTGTAGTTTTTTTTCCATAAAATAAAAGACATAATTTTTGTTTTCACCAATAACTATTGATTTGGATATTTTGAATATGTTGGCTATCTCCCACATGGCATAATGTTGATTATTCTCAATTAACGTCTCAATTTGATAGCTATCAACTTCAACTGGTCTACCTAACAATGGAGCATCATCCAGTGAGAAATCTCCAGCAGGAAACTTCCTAAACCACTTGACATGTTTGATCACTCACAGAATCTTCTCCATACACCGCACAAATGTTTTTTGTTCTTTTGTGTGTTTCAGTTGGGTTTTTATCTTTCTGAAATAATAAAGCATAATATGCCAAAAATATTGCTTATTTTCTTCTATCTTCAATATTAAAATGGCTACACAAAAATTCACCAATTTTGATTTTTTTTTTAATGCACGCTAATATAACAGTTGTTGCAATACAATTTAACAGAATTGTTTTGAATGAAGTTAAAGATAATTAAATGCTACTGGAGCCATCTTACAGAAAAAAATAAATGAACTTTTTGGCTAACCCAAGATAATAGCTCCTAGTTAATTACATTTTTAGAATGCCAGATTAACTTTACCTATTTTTGTTTATCTTCTTTTTTTTATAAAGTTAAGGAGCAATATTTGAATGATCTGATAACCATTCTCAGCAATTTAAAGATAGTTTGAGAGATAAAGAATGTTTTAGTAACTCTGAGGGCTGAGTTTGAGAAATGAAAACTCAAGAATTGAAATGGGATCGGGGGACTTCTGGCCAAGATGGAGGCCTAGACAGACATGCTGGGTCTCCCTCCACAACTAAGAAAGAATGCAATTACCTCAAAACTAGAGAGAACCAGAAGTTCCAAGGGACATGAACTAAAGGAAGTGGTATTTCTAGAGGGAAGGGCAGTACTGGGGAGAGGGGAGCAAAGGGACAAAAGAAATTGGGACTACTGTAACAACATAATCAAAAAAATATACTTAAAAAAAAAGAATTGAAAAGGGAGAAAACACTTAAGAACAAGTTATAATTTTTCAAATTAAGAAAACATTGTAGACAATATTTAAACATCAAATAATGAGTAACAGTAATTTTAAGGAGTTTAACCTTTTTTCAAAAATAGAGAAACAAAATTTTGATGTAAGAATTTTTGAGTTCTGGGTATAGACTAGTTTGGTTACCTCACAGGAGGACAGTTTAAATTAAATTTTCTCATTTTGTATATCATCCATATAAAAACTTAGAAAAAATTATTAATAAATATTTCTTATGAATAAACCTATTAATATTTAGCTAATTTTGTTATACATTTTTAAATATTTCATTTTTAAAAATTGTACTTTTATTCATAGCTTTTTAATTAATCTTAATATAACTATGAATAAAGCTAAACATATACAAATACAAAATTATATAAATAGATAATAAAATCAGAGATTTTACATTTAGCTGTAAACTTTATCAACATAGTAAATACAGCAATATATATATTATGTTTGAATATACAATCTTAATTTTAGTGTAACAATTCTCTAAAATTAACATACTACATTCATTAACTTGAATTAATATTCATATATTTATGTATTATTATAGTTAGCATAATCTCATTCATTATATTAATGATCATCTTTAACCAAAGCAACTAACTTTTTTTGTATGTTTTATTGATTATGCTGTTACAGTTGTCACAATTTCTTTTCCCTTTGCTCCCCTCCACCCAGCAAACCCCCTCCCTCCAGCAGTGCCCCCTCCTCAGTCCATGTCCATGAGTCATGCATAAAGCTCTTCTCAACATCTCCCTGTCCATTCTGCACCCTCCTACTATGCTTCTTAATTCCTGCATCATTTCCTTCCCTCTCCCCCTTTCCCCCTCCCAGCTGACCTTCTCCAACATGCTCCCTATACCTATGATTCAGTTTCCACTCTGGTTGTCTGCTAGGTTTGCATTTGTTTCCATTCCTTAGCTTCTGTTGTTGATAGTTGTGATACTGTTTTCATTTTAATGTTCATAGTTTTGATCATTTTTTTCTTAAACAAATCCCTTTAACACTTCATATAATAATGGCTTGGTGATGATGAACCCCTTCAGCTTTACCTTGTCTGGGAAGCACCTTATCTGTCCTTCCATTCTGAAAGATAGAGTAATCTTGGTTATAGGTCCTTGCTTTTCATCACTTTGAATATTTTCTGCCTGTCCCTTCTTGCTTGCAAAGTTTCTTTTGAGAAATCAGCTGACAGTCTTATATGTACCCCTTTGTAGATAATTCTCTCTCTTGCTGCTTTTAAGATTCTTTCTTTATCCTTAACCTTTGGCATTTTACTTATGATGTGTCTTGGTGTGGTCCTCCTTGGGTCTAGTTTGTTTGGGACTCTCTGTGCTTCCTGGACCCATATGTCCACTTCCTTCCCCAAATTAGGGAAGTTTTCCTTCATTATTTTTTTCACATAATTTTTCTTGCTCTCCCTCTTCACCTTCTGGCAACCCTATAATTCAGTTGTTGGCACGTTTGAAACTATCCCAGAGTTTTCTAAGCCTCTCCTCATTTTTTTCAATTCTCATTTCCTCCTTCTATACTGGTTGACTGTTTCTTTCCTATGTTCCAATTTGTTGATTTGAAGCCTGGTTTCCTTTCCTTCACCACTTGTTTTGTATGAATTTTCCTTCATTTCAGCCAGAATAGCCTTCATTCTTTCCCCATCCTGTTTAATCTTTGCTATTAAATCTGTGAGCATCTTTATCACCAATGCCTTAAACTGTGCATTTGTTAAATTCTCTATCTACTCATCTGTTAGGCATGCTATCTGCTCATTGCTTAGTTGTGTCACTTGGACCTTGATCTGCGCCCCCCCCCCCCTTCTGGGCCTTACTTCTCTGTCTCCTCATCTTGACAACTTTCTGTTTGCCTATGTGATTTGGGTGGGGCTGTCGCACCTCTTACATTATAGGGGCAGTGCCTCAGGTATTCGTTAGTTCTGGCGACTGTTTCACCATGTTTTGGTGCTATATCTAGGGGAAGGGCCTGAGAGGGAAAAGTGCTGGTTGCTGCCACTTTTCCAGGCACTTCTCCTGCTTACTATACTAAGCAAGCTGCCTTCTTTTTGAGACTGGTAGCTTATTCCTCCGCCCCAAACCCCACTTGCTTTCACTGTCAGAAGCAATGTGGCTCTATTTTCCCCAGCACTGGAACCGCAAGCTATGCGGTCTTGTCTGGGGCTGGGATCCATCTGGTTTGGGGCTGGGATTGCATCTCGGGTTTAAACTGTATGACTGTGTTTTTTGCCACGGATACTGCTAGCCATGCCCACCCTCCACTTCTGCCAGTCACACTTTTTCTAGCTGTGCTACTGCCAGGCACCACTCCTGCACCTGCTACTCTGCTCCCCTTTCTCTCCCTCCTGGCTCCACCCCTCCTACCTTTCTGGCTGGTTATTTCTTCTTTATTTCTTTGCTGAACTTCCCTGTAGTTTTGATTTTTTGGATTTTCTGGATTTTTTATTTTTGGTTTTGAAGTGGTTGTAAATTTCTTCTTAGTTGTGAGGAGACACAGTACATGCATTTATGCCTTCATCATTTATGCCTTCATCTTGGCTGGAAGTCTCAAAGCAACTGACTTTTGCTTTCTCCTGACACAAAGAAGCTAGAAGACAGGAAAATAAAAATTTACATGAAAAAGGACATCTGGCATTCCCTAACATCACCAAATTCACCTTGTCCAAGTAGTGAAAGAGCCTAGAGTATCCTGGATTAGTGGGGGGTATAATTTCTTATTTTTTAGAGATGCTAAAATAAGAGCAACAGACAGCAGGTGAAAAAATAGAGTTTTACATCTACTATAATAGGAAAGGCATTAAAAAAGTTAGACTCTTCTATATTCCTGGCACTTAACAGAAATTGTATACATTAAGACAATTAGGTAGATGCAAAGAAGAAAGAGAAACAGAGAATATTGTGTGTGTGAGGATAGAGATGCTCCTTGAATATGATTTTATTGTCATGAGTTCTTTGAAAAGATTGTATATGTACTGAAAAGTGTATTTGCAAGGTTTATTAGGCATTCCCAGTTCTAGAATGAGATAGCCTAGGGGTAAGTCTGTGCAAAGTACCTTCTGGGAACACAGGTTCATCAAGAAAATAGCCTGCAGAAACTTTGGAGAGAAATCAGGACGGATAAGAAATTTTCCCAATTTACACCACTTGTAAATTCAAAACTAAGACTAAAATTCAGCAAAGAAGCTAGACAATATGATATAATGATACTTAATTGAGGTGTTTTCCACAAGTCCAAAAGCAAAGGGAAACAGAATGCAGGTGTGTATCATAGGAGACAAGCTATGGGGAGTTGATTATTCAAGCAAAAGAAAATACAGGTCAATAAATCTGTATGGTATTCTAGATTTATTTGTTTAATACCATTTAGTGAAATTAGAGTAGTGATGTTGATTAAAACTAAACAAGGACCAAAAATCCTCTTAGAACTTATCTGCATCCTCAGTTCCAATAGACATGAACTGTTTACAAAGAAGTCTCTAAAATCACTGTTATTCCTTTCATGCTACAGCATAGACACAATAGTTCTGAAAATAAACACGTTAAACCCTAGGATAGTTTCATAAAAGGTCTAGGACTGACAAGCTTGGATCTAATGTCCAAAAATATCTGGTTTCCAAATAAAAGAGGAAGTGTAGTAGGGAGTATATACCAGCAAAGTAAAAAAGGGTCAGGTCTTTCCAGTCTGACAGGACTTATGGAATTATAATTGCCCGCATGGTATAGACTGATTTATGCCTTCCCAAATTCACTCATCGAAGCCCTAATTCCTAAGACCCTCAGAATAGAACCATATTTGCAGAAAATGCCTGTGAAAAGGTGCTTGAATTAAAATAAGGCCATTAGGGTGGACCCTAATTCAATATGACTAATGTCCTCATAAGAAGAGGAAGTTTGGACACATAAGAGAGACACCAGGAATGTGCCTGCACAAAGGAAAGAACGTATAAGAACAAAGAGAGAATACGGTATCTGCAAGCCAAGGGGAGAAAACTCAGTTAAAATCAAACCTGCTGGCCCCTTGATCTTGGACTTCTAGCCTCTAGAACTTTGAGAAAATAAATTCCTGTCATTTGAGCCACACATCTGTAGTATTTTATTATGATATTCCTAGCATACTGATATAGTGGGTAACTCAGATGCTGTACCAGCACTAAGACTTCTTTAGTCCTTTTTTTTTTTAATTGTCATTTTCCTGAGTTCCTGAATCAGTGGTTTCTTTTAAATAGATAAATTTCACCAGGGAAACTTGAGTAAAGTGTAGTTTCCTATATCCAATAATAGAAATCTTATTATATGTTTAAGGTAAAGCTCAGAAAATTGAGTATGATTCAGATGTTGAAATATTAAGAACATACTTTTTGAGATTACTTCCATGAATGTATGTGGGGAATACTTATATCTAGGGAAACTATGTATACAGATATTATCTAAGTTGGGAACATGTATAGGAGAATAAGGAGTGTAGGGTTGCCTTTATACTCTGAATTTTTGAAATCATAAAAGCAGAGAATATTCATAATGTATTTTTTTTAAATCCTCACTAGAGAATATGTTCATTGATTTGAGAGAGAGAGAGAAACATTGATATGACAGAGAAACATTGATCAGTTGCGTCCAGTACATGGCCTCACCTGAACTTGCAATCTACATATGTGACTTGCTCTGGAACCGAACCTGCAAGCTTTTGGTGTGTGACATGATGCTCCAACCATTGAGCAACCTAGTCAGGGCCAGATGCATTTCTTTATAATTTTATGATGGCCATTTTTATTCATTTAATTAATTTATAGATCGTTGTGGGTTTATTATGCAAGGATAGTTTAAAATCAAACATTGTGTCATGTCTTTCATGCTGGAATTTCTGTCCAGTATACTTATAGGTAGTTTATCACTATAGTACTAATCTTCCCATCTTTGCAAGGTTATGTCCTACAAAGTCACTCTACACTTAGAAAGGCTGCACCTTTTGGTTTAAGGCTCAGCCATTGACATCTTAAATTTTTTAATAATTTTTTTTAACATGACATTCACATTTTTATTTTGCAGTGGTCCCTGCAAATTATGCAGCTGGCACTGGGTAGCAAAGCAAATTTATGACTTATTAGAAATACTGTACTTCCCTTGGGCTTTGTTCATTTTTTAGCCTCATAAATAGAGTTGAATAAAACCCTTGTGATAGGAGTCACCCTTCATGTTTCTTGTCATTAAAGATAGAGAAAATGTAGCTGAAGAGTTAAAGCCATTGTTTTTTGTATTTTACACATAATACTAGTATCTAACCCACACAAAGTCATGTAAGAATCTTTTGTTTTGAAAATTACCAGGTGAATTTGATATGTCCCTAATTTTAATCTTTATTTGTCACCTATTTTAAAATTCTTTAACCTCAGGTTTATGAAACAGCTTATTTTTCATACTTTAAATATACTAAGAAAAACCATATTAGAAATGTCACTTCTACATTTCAAGCTACAAAACATTTTTTATTCCTTGTTTTCCTTCCTGTATTAAGTATAATTATGGAAAATAAGATTTTTATCTATTCAAAATGATATGTTTAGAAAAGAATTAAAGTAGTGCTTAAAACAGTCTTTAATCCATTTTTTATGCCCTCTCATTTCACATTTGTTATACTCAAGGAAACAAATTATATATTATAATTTAGAGAAAATTGCATCCTGCAAATCTAGTCTATAAATTTTATTCCAGAAAATTGATTAAAACTTAAAAATGGATTAAAATGTGTAAAATGTGTATGTAGTGATCAGAATTACAATTACAATAATATCTAACATATATTTGTATTCATTGTGTAAGGCATTTTTTCTAAGAGCATCTCATATCAGCTCCTTTGATCTTCAAAAAAACTATGAGTTAGGTGTGATCAGGTATTTTAGATGATAAAACAAAGTTGCAAAGAAGTACAGTCATTTATCCTCATATTTGGAGTTATTCATTGTACAGAAAAGACAGACACCTGACGTACATTATTCCTCAACCTGGATTGCTAGCACTTAATGGCTGTTTGAAATAATGGGACATTTGGGAACTAAAGAGTAAACTGGCTACACTGTGTGGCTCTTTAAATATACTAATAAGGGACATCTCTCAAAAACATCAGATTACGTGTAAATCACATCAGATTCATCAGCTTAGCGCTTGTGTTGCTGTAATTATTGAATGTTAGGTGGTCACACTTATGGAAAACATAATATGTGTGTGTGTGTGTGTGTGTCTTTGCCTTATGAGGATAATTTTATTCACTCTATCATCACGCTAAATGGGAGAAGATGAGAGCTGAGACATTCCCCAGGAAGCCTGACCCACATACAAAGTTACCTGACTTGGAGCAAGTAGGCCATAGTTCCCAGTAACAGATGCAGTTTAACTAGAGGAAGGAGAAAAATAAAGTTCTAGGTCAGAGCTATGTAGATGGTCCAGGATGATTTTGCAGATCTAGAGGAAGTAGGCAACAAAGGGGAAATAAAGAAGTAGAGACCAGGAGAGGTTGAATAAACAAGAAGCTGCATGTCAGAGTGGGGATGTAAATCACGGAAAAGTACTTGGGTTAATCTTCTGAGAAGATTTTTTTCATTGACTTCTGTTGCCTAGAATCTATAATAAAGCAGAGGAATAAACAGATTGAGATAACAGGTAGATTAACAGGAGTTTTATAACTAGCTTTTAAAAAAAAAACTCAGTTGGAAAACTTTAGGTACAATGAAAGTGAAGCAAGGTATCATCTCCTCACTTCTGTTTCTTGGGTGCATGAGGCATCATGACATGCCTTAAAAAATATGGTTTCATTATTTGAACTTCAAAAGGCCTAAAGATGGAAAATAATTTAGTCAATGAATGTTTACTGAGCACCTACTCTGTGCCAGCACTGTTTTAAGACTCTGGTGATATAACAATTAATCAAGGAAACAAAAACTTATGTTCTCAAAGAACTTATTTCAGTTTTAATTGGTTGAAGTGAGTGCTTTGAGTTTAGTGCTAAGAAGTATTCTAAAGTATCTTAGCTCTCTAAAAAAGATGAGCATGATTGCTTAGCAACATCAGCCACTCACAGAACGCATACCGATGTGTCTGCATTTTTGTGTGTGTATCATGTATATGTTTTTCTGGGAGGTGGACCTGACCTAGGGCTAATGACTAGCATTTGCTTATTGACAAAGAGGAGCAAAAAGTTGTGAATATTCTCTTCCCATCTGTCTCTTCTAAATAATTTACATTTATCCTAGCTTTCAAAGCTGAAGTAGGGGACATTTTTTCTCTGAAAGTATTATAAATGACTAAATTGTGAAGGTGAATATAAAAATATTGCTGAATACAGAGATATTTGGAGCTAGTAGTTCATCCCAACAAGAAGAGGCATTTGGAAGTCTGGGAAAAAAAATTGTTGCCTTTGTTAGATCACTGACTAGTATCTAACCCACACAAAGATGTATAAGAATCTCTGGTTCTAAAAATTAGCAGAGAGATAATTCTATGTTTGAATCAAAGCCCTTCCAATCTATATCACCTCACTCTATCTCATCCCATAATGAATACAATGTGGTCTCTTTCCTTTACAGAATATTTTAATGTAGATGCTAAATATAGCAGCCAATGCTAAATAAATACTTACATATTCAGCACTTGTCCAAAAGCTTTTTCTGAACTAATCCACTTAGTTTTTAAAATAATTCAGTGGGACAGGTGCATGTCTTATAATTATCTCATTTTATAGACTATGAAACTGAGGTGCAGAGAGGTTGAGTAATTTGCCCACATTTTCAGTTAGCAAGCCTAAGCCAGGATTTGAACCTAGCAAGGCCCTCTTCTGCTTTCAGTCCGTTGCCTAAACACTACACATACATGCTGCCTTCCTTATTTTAACTGTCTTTATTTAGTTTTCTGTACTTTAGTTTGAAATATTTTTTTCTTTCCTGATGTAATAAAAATGAAACAAAAGGATAACAAATATTGCAATAAAATTGTTTACTTTATTCAACAAATATTTATTGTGTATCTACTATGTTGTGCTTGGGAGATTTTTGGTTCTTAGGATACAGTGAGGAGAAAAACAAAAAAACAAACAAAAAACTATGTTCCTGTTAGTAAGATATGTCATTCTAAGTATCAAAACAAGGAAAGATATAAATGCTTTTTTTTTTAGGTAGTTAAAAGTGTTGTGAATTAAATTAAAAAACACTCTATAAAGTTATTGAGCATAACAGTGGTCAGAGAAATCCTTCCTGGAAGGTGTCAAGGTGAGAAGCAAACCATGAATATATCTGCAGACATTTTTGACAGAGGGAAGAAAAGGTATAAAGGCTATAAGGAATACAAAAAGAGGATATTTTACAAAGGCTAGACAGGCAGATTGATAAAACTGTATCAAAGAAATAGCCAGGAGCTACAAAAAACACTTGGGCTTGTAGTGCATGATAAAACTCTAAATTTTATTCACGTGTTAACCAAACGTCAAACAAAAAGTTGTCTTCTATGTAAAAGAAGAAAAAAAAAAATGCTGGTGTGAAAGACAAGGCCTTGAGGTTAAGATGAGAAGTTTTTACTTACAGACTGCTGCTGGGAGTTAACTTGCTAGGTCCCATTGTGATTTTGTCATCCAGTCTCATTGTCACGGAATGTGCAGTCTTATTTCTGAGAGCTTCAGGAGAGGAGTCAACTTTGGCTTTATCTCAGCCAATGGGGCACGTGTTCGAAAGACAGACAAGAAGACATGTTAACTTTGTGCATATCTGTTGAGATGGAAGTGCGAATAGTAGCAATCTTTGTTAAAGCATTCATCGCTTTCCTTGGTTTGCATAGCCTTCTTTTTTTCATAGCCAGCACTGTCCTAATTACTTGAACACATCAATGCAATTTTAGACATAATTTTAAATTTTGAGGAATGTGCATATATGCCCTCTAAAGGCAGGCAAAAGGGATTCTATTTCACTGTGATCTGTGAGTGCCAAGGATGACAAGAAAGCAATTGTCTTTCAAGATGGCTTAGATAGTTACAATAAAAATTCTGAAAACTATCAGCATTTCTATTGTATTCTGAGGAAGTATTCATAAGAAATCATAAAAAGAAATATGCTCTTGGACTCCCACCTCAGTCCTATCTGCCCTAGTAAGTGTTTTTGTAATGACAAGTCAGAAACGTAAAATATATAATCCTAACTGCTAATCATTAGAAAGGATCTTTAAAACGTACTATTAAACTTGAAACTATTATCAAAAGTTGTTAACTCTTTGAATTTTTATCCAGAAACAACTGGAAAAGACTATATTGTTAAAGAGACATTAGACAGTTCAGAGGCCTCAGCAACTTTCTGTTTCATCAGAATATTTCCTGTGATTGTTATTTTAAAATACAGTGGTTTACTAGCTACATGGAAGTTATTATAGTGTCATTGTTCATGCTGCTTTGGCTGAGGCCACATCAGCAGTTTTTTTTTTTTTTTTCTTTAAGCTTTATAATGCTATAGTCAAACAAAAGAAAATTGCAAAAGTGAACAGCTTCCAAAATCTTGGAGACAAAATCATGACTCCAGAGCCTTATTTCCTCTCACCACACATCTAAAGCAAGAGAGCAAAGGTAGCAGTAAATTACAAACTAATCTTTGGGTACCAATAAAAAAGCATAAAATGTGACTAGATATATAGCTACACAAATAAAATCTGCCTTCACATCTAAAATTATGAATCATTTGAAGCAACCACAGAAGAATTCTCTGACTGTTGGATGGATTCAGTCACCAAAGCAAAGATAATGAAGAGTTTCTAAAATTTGTATTTCATAGACTCTTCATTGCTGAGTCTTATGTGAGATGCATGATTTTGTGGGTATTTTCCATTCCTTTTCCATGGTAAAAGACAGCCATAAGACAGACTTGTGCTATAGGTAATGCCATGAAAAGAAAGAAGAAAGTGAACCTAATCTTCATGTTGACCAAGGAGCTGTTATTTTATCACAAGTATGATCTGATTTTAAAAATTCTCAAATAAAGCAGAAACCTCCATGTGCATATAACAATTGAAAGTATGTTTTGAAGAGGAACATAAACAAACAACATTCTCACTCTAAGTGATGATTAGTTTATACCCAAAGGTATAAAATCCATTCTAGAAAGTAAAACTATAGATATTTTTAATATGATTGAGGCCATTTCCCCACTATGTATGCAAAATCTGTCCTGTGGTGAAATATTTCAAGTCAATGTAAATAGGTATGAAACATAAACTTGACTAAAATATTTATTTATTCTTTCTTTAAAAATGGAAAAGCTACATCCATGTCATATCAGACAGATTAAGCTGAATATGTTTCCACAAAAGGCCTTGTATAGGACACTGCATAAAACAAACCGATGCCAACGTAAGTCATTTGGGCTGAGAAGCTTAAGCCATGTACAAATGATTCTCATTATTTGCTTAGTTATGGTCTATAAAGTTTTCTGGATTCCCTGAATTCATGAGTAATGAATCATTCATCTAGGGAAAATGTAGGTTTAAGTACTTGGTCACAATATTTTGGTCAACTGATCAATACAAAGCCCTATTTTATGTGTGAATCTCTTTAAAGACCCTGTATTTTAATATAATGTTGATCAATTAACATTGAACTCACAGTCAATAGCATTCCACTTTATGCCTGAAGAAAGCTTATCATCACATGTGTAATTTCTTTGTAAGGCTTTTTGAGCTATGAAAACTATACAGGACTTCAGCATTATGTTTCAAAAGGACTGTACACAGTGAAATCACTAACAAAATACATAAAATATAACACTAAATAGACTATGAAAAGGACAATGTAGTGTGAGAGCTGACACCAGAATTCAGAACTTTGCCTTATTTTTCCCTAGGCTTACATGAGCAATGCCAAATTTTTGCCACTGTATATTTGCATATGTCTTTAAATGACTTTGAAAGGCCCATAAGTATTGGTTTTGAGGTTACAAATAAATTTTAGAGAATGGGCAATTCACAAATATAGAATCAAGAAACTGTGAGCATCAACCACATTCTAGCTGATTAGTTTATTAGAAAAACATCTCAGTAGTAAAGAATTGTGCAAAATTTATTCAAAAGGCCCAGCACCACCTTTATTATCATTCTAAAATTAATACCAACTTCAAATTAAGTTATTTCAGTTAAATTACTTATACTATTTAAAGTAACCCAAATTTGACTTTATTGACTTTCCTTTAACATGTCCATTTTAAGTATGCAGATTATGAGGTTGTGTAAACTATCTCTTCAGGCTGTTTTTAAATAATTAAAAACACTTCTATTAGTCCAGATGGCTAAAAAAGAAATATTTGTATACAGAACTTTTAAATGAAAACTAAGACCTTAATATACACACTTATGCAAATATCATTTTTACAATAACTTTACTCTCAAAAGCAATCTTTCTCAACATATTTTCTGAGTCAAATTCTTCTCTATTTGTGAAGACACAGTGAAGATGTATTGAATAATCTCAACTATAATTTGTGTCAGATATATGAGGTCTGTCTGGAAAAAGTGCAGCCATTGTTAATATAACAACAACAGATCGCACAACATCTATTTAATCTTTCAGCCAAGGAGAATGGACTGGAATATGCATGTGTGAACAATGATGACTTCACTGTACTAGTCAGTGGGGGTTGTAGACACTGTTGAGTGAGCATGTCTACTGTGTGGCTGACACATTCAAAATGACTGAACAAGTAGAGCAACAAATCTGCATCAAATTTTATGTTAAACTTGAACATTTCACCATGGAAAGTATTTGGGATTCAGAAGGCTTTCAGGGACTATGCAATGAGTGCAACACAAATAAAAATGTGGTATAAACACTTCAAAAATGGTGAATAATTTGTTGAAAGTGATCCACATTCTGTAAGTCATGCAACAAACAGAACACCTGAGAATGTTGAACCTGTATGGGCTACAATCAATACAGATCAGAGACTGTGTCAAGATTTTGACAGAATTCTGGCATGAAATGTGTTGTAGCAAAATCTGTATTGCAGCTTCTGCTACCAGAGAAGAAACATTGTGCTGCAGCTGCTAATGACTTGCTTCAAAGCACCAGATTTGTCACCCTGCAATTTCTGGCTTTTCCCAAAACCAAAGTCACCTTTGAAAATGAAGAGATTTCAGAGAGTCAGTGAGATTCAGGAAATACAACAGGGCTGCTGATGGTGTTTACAACAAAAGATATTTTCAGAGTGCTGTGAACAGTGGAAGAGATGTTGGGAGAACTGTGTGAGGTCCCAAGGTGCCTACATTGAAGAGGATTGAGATATCATTGTTCTATGTACAATGTTTCTTATATCTTGTGTCCTTTTCAATAAATGTCTCTATTTTTCATATTAGATGACTGGTTACTTTCTGGACACATAGGCATGTAAAACTTGGATTTCAGTGAATTTGTATCCATTTAATAGTTGAGATAGGTGAATGGGAGAGAACTCCAGATCTCTGTGCCTCAAATTTGATGATTTTTGCAAAAGCTGTCTATAATAAAAAAATGTGTTATGATTAGTGTGTTTTTCCCAGTCTTTTGTAAAGTGATACTAAAAACATCTATAGAAAATGTTATTTAAAAAATGATCTGTATATGTGTATACATATATATATATATGCACTAAGTTAAAATAACGTAATTTCCCATGTAAAGAGCTTCAAGATAAAACATCTACCCCTTGCTCCAACCAGATCTTCAACTCAAAAAACAACATAAAGATTCTGAATAGTTCATGAATTATTAGAAATTATGAGAGAAACTGTTGATTTTTAAAGGAAATAAACCCAAAAGTTTTCTTTAGCCAGAAGCATGTGATAAATGAGAAACCATGATGTGATTTTTAAATAAGCTTTTCAAAAATAGATTACAATGTGTATCATAGCCAGAGGAAATGTTATTCCGTGGGACATCATGTGTACATATTTAAGTCATGAAAAAAAAACAACAGTTTTTGTCAAGCAAATAAAGCACTCTCCACCACCTCATACATCCAATTACCACAAGGAAATAAAAAGAAAATGAGCAAGTTAAATATAAATAATTGTACCCTCAATTGGGAATTCAAGGTCACAGATAGAACTCTACCCTGCTTTAAAGGGGAGCAGCCAGTTGACTTTCTACTGAAATTGACTCACATTGATAGGGTATCTTTATTCTGGATATGACCCTCTAGAGTTTATTGGATAAAAAACAACATACATTATATGGATCCTATCAGAATATTTAGTTTCTGTATGTGATTTTTACATTTTATTAGGGCAGGAAGAACTCATACTATTAAAATGAGCGACTAGGTAAAAATAAATTCTAGGTATTAACAATAATAAGATTATATTTCAATCAGAATACATTTTTTATATATTAGTCTGACATTAAATTCAATTTGCATTAAGTAATATTTTTAAACACTAACATTTCATTATTATTTATATCAATGTCAGCAATAAATACCTAGTGCTATATTGAGAAAAAAATCTCAAGAATACTTTTTTTATGGAAAACCTTGCTGTTCATAAGAAATGACAAGATAGCTGTCAAGGTGAGCTGGCAAATGGAAAACTTAGGATTCATAAAGGATACATAGTTTGGAGGTTTTATATAAGAAAGGACTTTCTGCTTCCAAAATATTTTTCAAACTACTATAACTAAGCTTGGGAATTGATCAGGGTTTCAAGAGATTGTTGATTTCCAATAATTATTCATTAAACTATTTATCTTAGCATAATATGTGAAAACACAGGAAGGATAACAAGCTGAGACTATCATTCTATGGCAGCAATACAGATCATAGGTGCCTGTAGGGGATGGAGTGACAGGAGAGTCTCTCTTAAAGAATGCATGGACTTAAACTTTGCCTAGAGCTGCCTCAGAAGTCTGTGAATGTTGTTTTCAAATATGGCACATGCATATGGAGGGGAGTTGACTTGGTCACAAGAACAATATTAAATAAGGGTATTCTAGAAAGGAAGGAGAAAATAGTCCATGTGAATTTTCTAATTATATTTTAAGAACAAAATAAAATTTCAAAAAACATATTATTAAATTGAAATATATCCATGTCTTTTATCTTCTCATTTATATTTTAATATCTCAGAGAATTTTTCATCCCTACTAATAACTTAGACTGAAACCATAAAAACAACTAGATATCAGGGAAGAAATGACCACAATATTTTTCTTGAATTTAAAAGGCCTAGAGCTTCTTTATCCATATCACTCAAGGGATGGAAAGTGCATTTCCTAAGAAAAAAGTCAAATATGTCTCTGAAAGGTTCTTTACTTAATGTCATTCTAGCCTTCCCAATAATGAGTACAAGTATACATTTAGGGAGAGAAGATATTGCTGTACATCACATACTAACTATTGCATTTGCTTGCCATAAAGCATCAAATAGACAGGTTGGAAACATGTAAGCATCTAAGAGAAAATAAGTCAAATGTTTTGCCTAACATCACTCATTTCCTAAGTAAAATATATCCAGGACAAGAAATAAAGATTTCTGCCTTTCAGGCCTATGCTTTTTCTTCTAGTTGAGTCACCTCAAGCCACCACATCACATCACCTCATTCATATATTCTTAAGTACACGAGACTTCCTTTACCACCACCCAGTGGAGACTTTTCCATCTCTTCTTGTAACCACCTTTACTGGTTCCTTCTACAACATCAAGCTGCTGTTGCTCAAACTCCATGTTCCTTTTCAACTGGTGAATTCATCATTATAAAATAAGAAATAACAGTAATAAAAAGAGATTCAAACTCCTCTCATCCTCACTGCATTTATATACTGTTTGATCTATACCCACCTGAATCATAGGAAAGGTTATAAGAAATAAAGGACAATTTCAATAAACAAAATATCCCAGAAAGAGATATAAAAAATTATGGTTTAGAACTCACTCTAAGACTAGTTTATTTCTATAGATCCTTTGTATTTTACTTAATCTATATTGTATTTTTTTCTCTTACCCTTTATTCCCCTTATACCCACCTCTCCTCACCAATCACCACACTGTTGTCCATGTACATGAGTCATTTTTCATTTTTGCTCAATCCCTTCACCCCCTACCTCACTAGCTGTCATTTTGCCTTCCGTCTATGAGTCTGTCCCCATTTTCTTTGTTAGTTCAGTTTGTTCATTAGACTCAACATATGAATGAAATCATATGATATGTCTTTCCCTGACTGGCTTATTTCACTTAGCATAATATTCCCCAGGTTCATCCATACTGTTGCAAAAGGTAAAATTTTCTTTTTTTTCTTATGGCTGAGTAGTATTCCGTTGTGTAAATGCCCCATAGTTGTTTTATCCACTCATCAACTCATACCTCAAAAAATTGAAAATGGATCTGCCTTTTGACCCCACGATCCTACTCTGGGAATATATCCAAAGGAATTCAAAACACTAATTTAATAGAACATAAGCACCCCTCTGTTACTGCAGTGTTATTTATAATTGCCAAGATATAAAAGCAGTTCTGTAAACTCTTAAACTTTAAAAAATCCTGATTCTATTTAGCTGGTCATTTGAATTCCATTCAATCCATTGAATAATGTGAAGTTGCCCAGGGTCAATGAAGTTAGGATTAGAACACCCATCCAGGACAGCCTGGCTAAAAACATTTATGGTGGAATTCAGTTTATTCCTGGTCCCTGTCTGATCCCTAGCCATGGTTATTAGCACTGGATCTGCAAAACCTCCCCACCTCAGTTCTGCATTTGGCCAAATACTTATTCTTTTAAGTACCTGAGAAAATCATAATTATCTTTTCCCACAACATGTAGCAACTGTCCATATGTTTAATTAATTCTTCCTTTTCTCAATAATACATTTTGTTAGATAAGACATACATCAAAAAAGGGAGAGAATGAAAAGATGCAGGATCACTAAAATTTGGAGAGAAGTGGGCTTACTCTTGATCCTCTCTGCTGAAGAATTGATATTTAAACAACTGAAACTTGGATTGATTTTGAGCTGATGAACATGTACAAGGGAAGGAACTCTAGTATTCAAATAGTATTACTTAGCACTATGATCTTTTTTATTTTTGAAGTTTAAAGCATATGCATATGCACACACATACACACACAAATCCCTGAATAGTGTATGACTATAAATATTTTGTACTGATTTTGTTGAGACTTTTAGTCAAGATAGCAGCAGAGGTAAACATGGCTGCTACCACACAACCAAATCAGAATCAAAACTAAAATATAGAACAATCATCACTTAGAACCATAAGAAATCTAGTTGAATGGAAGTCTGACAACTGCAGAGTTAAAGAAACCACATCCATCCAGATTAGTAGTAGGGGTGAAAAGATGGAACGAGCTGGTCCCACATCCACGTGTGGCAGCTAAAAATTCAGGAGGGATATATCAAGAGCAAGGAGTCCCAGCTGCACACCAGACCCTTCAGCCCAGGGTTCCAAAGCCAGGAAAAGTCCCCATAACTTCTGGCTGCAAAAACCAAAAGAGATTGAGTCAGTGGAAGAAACTTCAGGAGCCCCAAGAAGTTTCCCTTAAAGAACCCACACATAGACTTACTCAGATTCACTCTATGTGAGCTCCAGCACTAGGGTAGGAGCTTGAAAGGCACCAGTGGTGTACAGGGATAAAATTAAGTATCTGGCATCAAGGTAAGAGCTGGGGGACAGTTTTCTCTCAGACAGAAAGACAGGCAGAAGCCATCGTCCCTTTCTGATTCTGCCTCCCACAAAGCCACAGAGCCTGCAGGCCAGGGCCATATCTGAGACTCCCTCCATCTGGCTAACACTGTTTGCTCCTCCCTGAAGATCCTCTGAGATTCTGTCCCACCCACCACCCACTAACAAGCCCACCCAAACTCTTAACTGTGGCTTTTCCATATGAATGACTGACTTGACTCATGTTTCACAATGTCCTAAATCCTATCAAACAAGCAACAGCTGGCCTCAGTGATCTTCTCACCTCAGCATATCTTGCTGAGTGGCCCCAGGCCCTACACTAGCACCAGCCATCCTAGATTTATAGTTTGGCTTTGCCTGGGAATCTCCAAGCCCAGTGCAAGTACCAGATACCACACTGTGCTTCATAGCTCATGCAGGGTGGCCCAGAATAAGCATAGATGGGGGCTGACTTTGGCCTGAACCACAGCCTACACACCCAGTTGACAACTACAGACCACATCAGAGAACCACCACCCTGCCCCTGCACAGGTGATCCTCCATTTAGGGTGAAGGTTGGTGGTCAGTGATCACAGCCATTCCTTGCAGCTGACTGGCCTATTTAAATCGATCCCATTGACCCGGCAAGAACAATTAAGGCTCAATTACAAGAGGAGGGTGTATTCAGCCCACATTAAAGGCACACCTCAAGTACCCAGTTTGGGTGATAGTGGAAGCTGTGCCACTGGACCCTACAGGACACCTAGTACATTAGGCCACTCTACCAAGACAGGGAGTCACTAGCAGCTCTACCTAATACACAGGAACAAATACAGAGAGGCTGCCAAATTGAGGAGACAAAAAAATATGGCCCAAATGAAAGAAGAGATCAAAACTCCAGAAAAAGAATTAAACAAAATGAAAATAAGATATCTATCAGATGCAGAGTTTAAAATACTGGTTACAAGGATGCTCAAGGAACTTAGTAAGGACCTCAGTAGCATAATAAAGATCTAGTCATAAAAAAAAAGTATACACTAATTGAAATAAAGAACAATTTACAGGGAAACAACAGTAGAGTAGAATGAAGCTGAGAATCAAATAAATGATTCGGAACATGCAGAAGCAGAAAACAACCAATCATAACAACAAGATGTAAAAAGCAACCAAAAAAAAAAAAAAGAGGGTAACATAAGCAGCCTCTGGGATAACTTCCAACATTCTCATTATAGGGGTGCCAGAAGGCGAAGAGAAAGAGCAAAAAATTGGAACTCTATTTGAAAAAATAATTGAAAAAATAAAAACTTTCCTAATTTGGTGAATGAAATAGACATCTAAGTCCAAGAAGAACAGAGAATCCCTGACAAAATGGATGCAAAGAGGCCCATACCAAGACACATCATAATTAAAATGCCAATAGTTAAGGATAGAGAGAGAATTTTAAAGGCAGTAAGAGAAAAGCACTTAGTTACTCGGCAGGGGTGATGTTCCCATGACTTTCAGCTGATTTCTCAAAAGAAACTTTGCAGGCTAGAAAGAATTGGGAAGAAATATCCAAAGTTATGAAAAGGAGGGATCTGGAGCCAAGATTGCTCTATCAGCAAAGTTATCATTTAGAATCAAAGGGCAGATAAAGAGCTTCCCAGACAAGAAACAACTAAAAATGTTCATCATCACCAAACCATTATTATATGAAACATTAAAGGGACTTATTTAAGAAAAAGAAGATAAAAACTATACAAAATAAAATGGCAATAAAAACATATCCATCAATAACCGAATCTAAAAAACTAAGCAAACAAGAACAATATAGAGAATTATAGAAATGGAAAGCATTTTGATGGTTGCCAGATGTGAGGGGTGTGTTAGGGAATAGTTAAAGAGATGAAGGGATTAAGAAGTACAATATAAATAGATAGTTACAGACCAACCATGAAGATGTAAAGTTCAGTATAGGAAACAGAGTAGCCAAAGAACTTATTCACATGACCCATGATCATGAACAATGGTGTGAGGATGGCCTGAGGGAGTGGGGGTTCCTGGGTGAAGAGGAGCAAAGGGAGAAAAACTGGGACAACTGTAATAGCATAATCAATAAAAATAATTTAAAAAATAAAAGCATTTGTTAAATACCACCCTCCACCCCACCCCCACCCGCAAATGCCTGCACCATAATAGTATTTCATTCTTTCAACATTAGGTAACAAAATAGTGACTTTATGTTAGTAGCCCTTGTTTTCACTTAACCTGTCTCTGCTACTTCAGAATTACGTCCAAGATATCACTTTTTGTTCTTTCTTTTACTTATACTCCACCCCCATGAATGAAAATTCTAAAAATCTAGTTTTGAGTGATGTAAAAGGAAAATAAAAGTAACAACATCAGAAAAAAAATAGGATCTATTACTAACAAGTTTTTCAAATTGGTTTATTTTTTTTTTTTATAAGATTGATTTTTTTCCTAAATGGTAAATGTTTTCTAGTACAAATGTATTTTTTTCTCTCTTGTTTGTGGATCTCCCACAGTATTGGACTGGGCACAGTTTAAAAACTGAATGAATACTTCACAAAAACAACAACAACAACAACAAAAACCAGTCACAGTTATCAGATTTTATAGTGATTTATTTAGTTTTGTATTAGTTTTTATTTGTACCCTAAACATTGAATTATACTACTTTCTAAAATGTGGAACTGACAAGGCTGAACGTGATACCACAGTAGAAAAACAAATTCTTCTCATTTTCCTCCTGTTGTGGTCTATGTTTAAACATGGCTATACTATTTAGGATAGAACTGATCCATAAAAATGAATAAGGAAAAATATCTCTCAAAGTCATGTCCTTTAATGTTGTTAAAATAGTTCCTGGTGAGCTCATTTAATATGCACTGAAAAAGCAGCAAGGTACAATTAGAGAACAAAGATTTCTTATTGTTGGAGCCCTGACTGCCTCTCTGCTATGTGTATCTGAAAGCCAGAAGGTCTCTGCAAAGTCATCGGAGAGTAAGAGCCAGTCAAGTGAATGTGTGTTATCTAAGAGGTGTTCTGAGGTTGAGTGTGATACCAAGACCTGCCAATATTTCTAGCTCTAGTCTATTTTTTTAAAGGGTAGCAAGTGGTCCTGAATATATACTGATGAAAAATGTGTGGGTTGACATTTTAAAATTCAGTAGAATAGCTGTGCTATCATTTTAAATGATACTCAGTGTCTATAAGGCTTCTTTTAAATGCCATTGGAATTATGCTTCTCAATGCCCTATAAGTCAAAGTCAAGAAGGAAAGCCACCACAATTTTACACTAAACTAGCTTATGCCAAAAGGTACCTTAAATTTAGGACTAAATCTGTGTTATGGGAAAGCAAATTATATTTAATCCCAGCATCCCTATGATCTCTTTTAGAATCCCTATGGCCTCTTTTATTGGCATAGACGGTCAACCTGACTCTTTTATTGCCCAACATTCAAGCCTTTGTTATGAGAATAAAGGGGGTAATAAAATACATAGTGACATTTCAATATTCCCTGATACTTATTCAGTATTTTTATAACAATATTTTCACACACATTTTAAACTGCCATCAACTTCAGCAACCCAACATATTTTATTGTTCTCTTTTTTACAGAGAAGCAGAATAAGATTCATATGAATTAGAGAATTTAACCAAGATTACTAGTGGCCTACAACTACAAACCTGTTCCTTGCTCCACTTCAGTGTTTGTTTGTTTGTTTGTTCCCTTAATAAAAGAACAATGTATACCTCTAAAATGAGAGACCCAAGGATGTGCAAATTCCTTTTCTTCTTGGGCATCCTTATGAATAACTGTTTAAAGAAATTCAAATTGTGTTACAAAGTCACCAACAAGGCATAGCATTAAAGAGCTAAGCAAGAGGATATGTTATGGAAAAAACATACTGAACTGCTCACATCTTATGAAGAAAGTCTGAAAACTCTGATAGTATAATACTTCCAACTCAGCATCAGCCTGGGCTGGTAGAGCTTTTAATAGATGAGCAAAGATGATATATTGTGCACAAAGTTTAAGCATTCTTCAGGTTCTTGCTAGAAATAAACATTTTAGAACAGCAAATAACTATTTTAAGAAGTAGATGTTCTTTTAAACCATAGTGATATTTGTAAGGTATTAGAAAAGAGAATCAAATAAAAATAATTCTCTAATCCACTTCTCTAGCTGAGTTTCTTCTTGGGGAGGCAGGGACTGGTTTATTTCAAATATGAAATATTTCCCACAAACTTTTGTGGAGGGCTATTTTGTTCAAGCATCTTAAAATAACAGTAAAGGAGAAGCAATCAGATAATACCATGCTTCAAAGACTGAGGACCACACTCACAACAAAACCAGGCTGGGGGTTATTTTACTTCCCCCAAATAACTGGTGGAAAAAAATGCCACTATCTCCCAGGAAAATAATTTATAATTAAAATATTACTCTTGCAACAAATTAAGTTTTTCAGAATCTGTACAAATTTCTCATTAACTTTTGGGATACTGAACCATATTTAACGATTTCTGTGTGTTTTTTAGTAGTATTATGTTTAGAACTATGAGTGGCAATGCCTATGGTTCAGTTAATGTTAACTAGGTAAGTTTACATAGAGACAAAAACAAGAATAACAGGTTTTCAAGAATAAATCGGAACCATGCACTATATAGCAAATACTAATTCATAGTACAAAACGAGGAAGGTATTAGAACCTGAGAGGTCTTTCTTCTCAACACTTACCATGATTTTAATTACTTATTTAGTGCCTAGCTTCTCTAAGGAGCACGAAGCCATGTCCTTGGGGCTCACTGCTATAATTTTAGTTCTTAACATGGAGTTGGTAAGGCCTGGTTGATGGATGGCTGCAAAATTGAAATAAGGTAAAGTAAAGCAAGTGAAAAATGCAAGCAGTCTTTACCACTAAGTGCCCTGACAAAGACTTGTCTCCCTTTTCATACTTCACAACTTCCTAATGTCTCACACTGACATTACCACCATGGCAGGACTGAATCTTTATAGTTTTGTCCTGTTCTCACAACTTCCTTCCTTGACTTTCTTTAAAAAAAAAAAAGGTATTTTTAATTAAAAAGCCAAGTTCCTTAATACCTTAGAAATGAGCTAATTATTAAGAAAAAATAATTTATTAAACTCACTGATAATGGATTTTCTCAAGAAAGCAGACTTCCTAAAAATAAATGGTCTTGGATATCATTCTTTAATAGAGAACTCTGTCATTTTGTATAACCATGTTTACCTTAATTAGTTACAACTCATTATTTATATAACCAGCAATTTTAGTAACCCACCGGATTTTCTGGGGAAACTGGCTGTCTGTGAAAGAGAAGACAAATGTGAGATCAAGCAAGTTTTGTTTGAACTAAAAAAGAATAATCTTAAAATTTCACTGTTCAAATTCAAAAATCTAGACCTCTAAATTGTTTAGGGTAAAATAACAAACAAATAGTGTCTCTGTTAATGCCAGTCCTGAATTATAACATGGCAACAATCCCTAGGATGTTGATTTCAGACTTACCATTTTGTGTCTATGCCCTAATTTCTCCACAGTTCCGCCTTACTTGCTCCATCTTTCTTACTGCCTAGTTCATGTGGCCATTGGACTGTATTACCTCCATCTCTAAATAAAAATATTAGGAGTTCAGGCTTAATTGGGTGGGAAAATAATTAATTAATTTTAAGGCTCCTCAGATTATCTGTGTGTGTGTGTGTGTGTGTGTGTGTGTGTGTAGAGAGAGAGAGTAGGTATTTCTGATCAAATACATTAACAAATAATCTTAGTAAATATATCCTAGGAAACACAGTAAGTATAGTCATTATGAGCTTACCAAAGAATTGTCATATAACTGACAAGTACTCCAAAGTGTGGCCTTCTTTTGGATAGATGTTTTCTCGGAATATTTATTGTTATTTAGATATGATATTTTAACAGGACATATGCTTTATCTATGAAAAATATAACTCAGCAAAATATTTATATATGTCTACATAATGTTACCTCACAATAAACAGGGGTGGAAAAAAGTAAATTTACAGATTTTTGTATGGAAAATAATGCAATAATTAATGAAACAAAGATAAACTATGTGTTTTGCATATTCATAATTGCAAACCTACTTTTGCCCAGCTCTGTTGTTATGTAACTATCGTCACAGTTACTAAGGCACCAGAAGCAATTTAGGTTGAAGCAGTGATATCTTCAATAACATTCCTGTAGGAGGTAGAGCAGTTATGTCTATGCCTCTTGTTTGTATATGGAGAGAGAGAGAGAGAGAGAGAGAGAGAGAGAGAGAGAGAGAGAGAGAGAGAGAGAGAGAGAGAAGACTATTTTATCCTAAATACAATAGTATAAAAAGTTTGTAAAATATCCTTGTTACATAATTCTTGCTCTTACAATTTCAACTGAGTATTATTCCAGTGGTTCAAAAATTCAGAAAATACTAATTTATTTTTTAAATATTACACTTCTTTACCCTAAATAAAACAACTATTTTTTCAACCACTTTCTTTAGATGAGACATTTCTAAAAAAAAAAAAAAAGTTGTGGAATGTCGAAAAAATTTGGAAATACAAAAGAAAAAGAGGTGTGAATTATGTCTAATTATTTCTGTCTTCCTCTCCATCACCTCTCTGTTACACCCATCATAAGTTTAAGTACAAGAAAAAAAACTGAATGAGGGTAGATGAAACATCCTAGAAAATCCTGGCAAGAATCTCTTAACAGATTTCTAAATATTATTGAATCACTTAAAATACCCATAGAAACATCATTTATCAATTTTATATCCTTTTTGTCACCTCTAGAGTCTTTATTAGAAATATTTAAAAATCCAGGAGACTATGATGGGACAAACATATTATTTGCATTAATCAAGTTAGAGGCAACACATATTCCTATGAAAAATTTTAATTTGTAGTGCAATATGATAATATTCCTCTTGTGTCTGAGTAATTCACTATCTATCAATTTGCCAAATTGAGTTTGACATTTACTTTATTTCTCTGTAAGTTCATAATAACTTCTTAGCATGTTTGAGTCAAAGCATTATCTTTCAGAGAAGTTTTATGAAGCTAACTATAGTCATTTAGAATAAGAATGTTAGAAAAAAAAGAAAATTATCTGCACTGATAAATCTGATTAAATGTTTAATGCGAAATAAATTTTGAAGTGACAGGCATTCCCACAAAATTTGCAGATAATTTCCGGCTCCCTTACCCACCTTATTAGAAGATTTAAAATGCACTATGGTTTTTCACTATCATTGCAAATTGTGCTACTTAGCTGGTGGAACATATTAAGTTGTTGTGAAATTTTATTATTCAATTTATATTGTCTAACTGCTAACGTGTAGGAAAATGGAGGAGTGGAAGATAATTTTCACAGAATGTAATAAAGGAAGAAACAGTGATGAAAAATGGGATACTAACTCCAACTCTGTCTTCACACAAAGTTGTATGAAAAATCCACCATGCACTCAGCAGGATAGATAGGAATGGGACTGGAGTCTGAGATGTACTGTCTGATGTACTGTATCTACCTTGGACCACCTCTTTATTCCAATGCTGCTTTCAAAGTTCAGGCCATTATTACCTGGGATACATTTTTTTTTCCTTAGTTGGATTTTCTTTTTCTTTTTTAGATTCAGTTGTTGATCGCTGTGAGTTTGTTGTCATTTTAATGTTCATAATTTTGATCTTCTTTTTAAGTAAGTCCCTTTGACATTTCATATAATAATGGCTTGGTGATGATGAACTCCTTTAGCTTTACCTTGTCTGGGAAGCACTTCATCTGCCCTCCCATTCCAAATGACTGCTTTGCTGGATAGAGTAATCCTGGTTGCAGGTTGCCTTTCATCTCATTGAATACTGCTTGCCAGTCCCTTCTTGCCTTCAAAGTGTCCTCTGAGAAATTGGCTGATAGTCTATAGGCACCTCCCTGTAGGCAACTCTTCGCCTCTCTCTTGCTGCCCCCAGGACTCTCTATTTTTCACCTTTGGCATCTCAGTCACAATGCATACTGGTGTGGTCCCCTCTGGGTCCAGCTCGCTCAGGACCCTCCATGCTTCCCGGACCTCTAGGTCCATGTCCTTCACAAAATTTGGGAAGTTTTCTTCATTTTTTTCAATTTTTGCTTCCTCATTCTGCACTGACTGACTGTTCTTTTTTTCTTCCTTATGTTCCAAATCATTCATTTGAACCCCGGTTTCCTTCCCTTCACCACTGGTTTTGTGTGGATTTTCCTTCATGTCACTTAGCATAGCCCTCACTTCTTCCTTTATGCGTTTGCCATACTCAAGCATATCTGTCAAGCTTGTGAGCATCTTTATCACCAGTGTTTTGAATTCTGCATCTGTTAGTTTGTCTATCTCTTCATCTGTTAGGTTGGCTACATTTTCATCCCTTAGTTCTCCCACTGGAACCTTGATCCATTCCCTCTTTTGGGCCACACTTCTTTGTCTCCTCATTCTGACAGACTCCTGTGTCTGTTTGCCTCCATGTCCCAGGTAGAGCTTTCGCTCCTGTTACATTGTAAGGGGCAGAGCCTTATGGATTCATCAGTGCAGGGTGACCTGTTTCACCACATTGTGGCGCTGTATGTGGGGGAGGGGTCCAAGAGGGAACAATGCCACCTGCCCAGCACTTGCCCCTTTTCCAGGCACCTCTCCCACTTCCACACCAGACTGGCACCCTTCTAGTTGCTGCCCTGGCCATCGTTCCCAGAATGGGTGGGTCTGCAGACATCCTAGGACTGTGGGGGCCCTGCTGAGACCAGCAGTTTCTGCCTCCACCCCAAACCCCACTGGTTTGCACAGTCAGAAGCAATGAGGCTTGATTTTCCCAGTGCTGGCACTGTGAGCTGAGAGATCTGGTGAGGAGCTGGGAAAGCTCCCCAAGTGTCCCTCCTGACTTTTTAAAATGTGTGACTGTGCTTTTTGGCCAGTCTGTCACTGCTGCCACTGTTGGCGCCACCACACCACGTCCTCTCTGTCCTGGCTCTGCCCCTTCTACCTGTCTGGGTGAATATTTCTTCTTTATATCTTTGTTTGCTGGACTTCCATGCAGTTTGATTTTCTGGAACTTCTGGTTGTTTCTAGTTTTGAGGTAGTTGTATTCCTTCTTAGTTGTGGAGGGAGATGCAGCATGTCTGTGTATGCCTCCATCTTGTCAGGAAGTCCTACCTGGGATACTTTAATAGCTTTTCAACTGATCTCCTCATCTCCAGTCACATTTTAAAATCTTTATTGTATTTTTTTCCATTCTCATTTTGTTCTCTTATACCTCCCTCCCCTCAGCAATCACCACACTGTTGTCCATGTGCATGAGTCCTTTTTTCTTTTTTCTCAGTTCCTCGGCTTTGTCACTGAGTTCATTTCTCACACACTGCAATACTGAATAACCTGAAATATATCTGTGTTCAAGGCTCATCTCAGCTCAAAAACAAGGGTTGCACTTTTCTACAACTTAGAATTGAAATCTTTATGCTGAATTAAGTGTTTCAATATCCCAGAAACCTACTTGTTTATTGATATTACCCAATATTCAAAGGACCTTATTTTTCAGGCAAATGGAACTACTCCTATTAAGTAATCATTCTTCCATTCATTATTGGAAGAACTTTCTCTTCATCAAGACATATGGAAGCCCTACCTATCACTTAGGCCTATTTAAAGTGCTGACTTACATCTTAAGTGTTCCTACAATATACACCTTTTTGGGAAGCAAACTTTTCCTCCTATAAACAGAACTAGAACTCTCCCTGTTGGTATTTGATAAAAGTAGTTCCTTTCTTAAAATCCATTAGTCAAGAAATATTTATCAAGTAATACGTTTTTTATGTTTAAACAGAAACAAAAACCAAATTTATTTATGTAAAGGATCTAGGAGAATACATCCTATTTTATTAAGTACTCAGTCAAGACTATTTTCCTCCCATCTTCTTCCTAGTGTAAGGTTCATAACTGGTTTATCAATATAAATTTGGATAGCATCAAATATGTGGCCTTCTATGTAATATATGCTCAATAATTATTTGTTGAACTAGCAGATTTTTTTAAACTGTTAATTTCTTTAAAAACTGTCACATTAATCACAAAAACGTTGCTTATGTTTCATTTTATGAAAATGTCCATTTTCATGGAAACAGGCATTGGTACACTGTCATGCACAACTGGCAATACTTTCACTTTCTAAGCTCAATGAACCATTTCAAATATTAATGACTATTTATATTTTGTGATAAAATAAAAAAATTAAGTCTATTATCTTCTTTTCAAAAGAGAAAATATTAAAATTGAATGAGTTATGAGTACCTAATCATAGATACTTTTATTAGACTTTAGGAGGCAGCAGAACTTTCATGTCTACATCCCAATTAGCAGTTACATGTAAATAAATAAAAATTATAATTACAAGGTAATGTAAAAATTTTACCTTCAAAGATATATGCAAACAAATAAATCAATGAATGACCAACTCTTTTTCCTTTACAAAATGCACATAACAAGACAGTATAGATGTATATCTAATGATGTCAATATAATGAGTATACAAGTATAAAGAAACACATTTTTGAAATGCATTATATACATAAAGGCCACTGATACTTTTCTACATAGTTAAAACTGTAATGTTTTACTGAACAACATTCTAATAATTGAGTAAAAATCAACTACATGCTTGAGAGAAGTCTTCACAGGAAATATAGAGAGGTTATAATTATTTTTCCTAATACTCAACAGGCATATACTTAGGTTTATCATCTCCTAATCTATTTTTATAGTATTTTATAGAACATATGATGTGTTTAGTAATATTTTAGATGATTTAAGTGATATATAAAATATATTAACAGATCTCACCTTCAAAGAATTTATAAGTTAGCACACACAGAGGAAATAATTTTGAGTATTTAATTAAAGTTTAAGGTAGTTTACTTGGATTGTATAACTAATTAGTTTTGAGGGAGTTCAGAAAACAATTTTGGAGATAGTTTTGTACAATCAACTAATTGAATCATTTGGAAAACTTATAAGTAATTACATATTCATGCTGTGTTTTCAAGAACATGTTTACTAAGCTTTTTGTTTGCTTGTTTGTTTGTATAAAGCTACTTACCCCATATGTCAAAGATAAGTATAGAACACGTGAAAATTAATAAAACATTCTCCTTTTTATTTTTTTTACTATTACTTATTTTCTACTCAAATTTTAAAGAAAAACTAACACTGCCAGTTTTGGCTTCAGCCTGAAAAGTGCTTCGAAATCATGACTCTTGGATGTACCATAAAACTGAGATTTTAGGGTAAAGAGCTACCTGGAAATCCTGAGAGACAGGCACACCCAGTGAACATAGCCAAAATGTACTTACTGGAAGAGAAACTGATGGAAGGGATATTTAATGATCTTGTTGAGTTTCTGGAAGCTGGGTGTGGACTAGTCTTTGAGTAAGAAATCCCTGGGAGCTGCAGTCTGAAAGGGGCGTGTCATTTACTCCTAAGAACCCCACCAAGTTTTGGTAAAAATGCCCTTTTGGCTCTGGCAGGGGAAGAAAATAGCAATCTTTGTGAAATACGCCCACAGTATTCCCCAGTAAAAAGTCCTGTTCTCCAGGGTAAAAAAACTTTGACACAAACTTAATCTTAAGGGGAGAAAATTCCTCCTACCACAGTCCTCTCCAAACATTCTGTCTCACATACTGGGAAAAAAGTAGCTGGCAAGGTCAGCACTTCAAGGAAATAGACTGTGAAAACTTCCACCAAGGAAGAAAGTAGGAAGTTGGGGGGAAATAGCAATAGCTCTTGATAAACATTTGTGAAAGTCAAAGGACCACAGCAAAAGGACTCTCATTTAAGAAGAGTTTCAAGACACAGACTCTCTCTAATGATGCACTCATAAGAAAGCCCAAAGTCAAGAAAGGGCACAGAAATAAGGACATTAAAGGGATTTGAAGTTCCTGGCACCTGGAGTTACAGCTAACATTAAACACAGACCAACTCCAATCAGGTTAAAATAAATCCTTATGTCAAAAAACATTTATTTGAGTTTCTATTACCTAATATATCAGAAATTCAACAACATAAGAGGCATTTCAAAAGAAAGAAAAATTACATAACTCTGAAGAGATGACACAATAATCAGTGCCAGACTCAGATTATGACATGGATTTTGGAGTTAGCAGATAAAAATTTTAAAAGTTAAGAAATATGTTAAGAACTATATTGGAAAATGTAAGCAGTAGATAAGAACAGATAGGTAGTAAAAGCAGAGAAATAGAAACTAAATATGAAAAAGACATCCTAAAAATCAAAGACACTGAAACACAAATGAAGACTGACTTTAATGGACTCAGTTGTCTAAAAAAGTGAAAGAGGGAATCACTGAGTTTTTAAAATGGGGCCATAGAATTGTTCCAAACTCAATGCAAAAGGAAGAATTAACATGATTTTTTATACTATCTCTTCCAGAATATAGAAGATGAAAACTCTTCCAAGTAATTTTATGAAGCTAGAATTTCCTGGATACCAAAATCTAAGTTGATATTAAAAAAAAAAAAAAAAAGAAGAAGACATAAGAGAAAAAGAAGTAAAGAAAAATTCTAGGCCAATATCTCTCATGAACTTAATCACTGAAAACCTCCACAAAATACAAGCAAACCAAAAGCAAGAAATATAAACATAATTAATTATACACAGCATTACAAGATGACTTTTATTAGATATATGCAAGGATGGTTCAACATCTGAAAATTAATCAATGAAATCCACCATATTAACAAACATATGAATTGAAACAGAAAGAGCATTTGACAAACTTTAAAACACATTAATGATAAAAATGCTCAGAAAATTAGGAAAAAAGGAGAGGGAGCCTTCTTAACTTGATTAACAAAGAGAGAGAGAGAGAGAGAGAGAGAGAGAGAGAGAGAGAGAGAGAGAGAGAGAGAAAAGAAACTACAGTAAACCTACAGCTGATATCATACTTAATGATGAATGACTGAATTATATCTTCTAAGACTGAGAACAAAGCAAGGATTCTTGTCGCACCAAACTTATTCCACACAGTTCTGGAAAGTTTAGTAACAGAAATAAGGATAAATAAGTAAGTAAAAGCCACGCTAATAAGAAAAGAAATAAAACTTTCTATTTGTAAATGGCATAATTTTCTACATAGAAAATTTAGAAACAAAAATAATAACAAAACAAAACTCCTAGAAATAATGAGCTCTAGCAAATTGCAGAATGTAAAAGGAACACTGTAAAATCAATCACATTTCTATATACTTATAATAAACATGCAGAAACTGAAATTAATATTAAATGCTATTTATAATCATTCCAAAAAAAGAAATTCTTAGGTATAAACTCAACAAAACATGTACAGATTATGTATGTATAAACTATAAAATGTTAAAAACAAATTAAAAGAGCCCTGGCTGCTGTGGCTCAATGGATTGAGCTTTGGCCTGCAAACCAAGTGTCGCTGGTTAGATTCCCAGTCAGGGCACATAAGTAGGTTGCACGTCAGGTCCCAGTTGGGGGCGCATGAGAGGCAACTGCACATTGATGTTTCTCTCCCTCTCTTTCTCCTTTCCCTTCTCACTAAAAACAGATTAATAGAGAGGAGATCCATGCAGTTTGCAGGAAGAAGGCAGTTTGCAAGGAGGCTGAGAATCAAGGAGGTTCTGCATTGAGAGCTGGAGGGCAACACAGCACAGAAAGGACCTCCCCAATCAGAATTGAGTGATTGGCAGCTGCTGGTAAAGCTGAACTGTGTTTGGAAAGTAGGGAAACGGTTTCTCTAACTTTTCTAAAGGTAGCCTGGTTTGGTAGGGGGGAGGCGGGGATATGTGTTTGTGGGTGTTTTAAAGAGCATAAGACTTAACGACAGAAATCTGCAAATAACTAAATCTATATAACTGTTAAATAAACAATTCTTTTTCTTTTCACTAAAAAATAAAAAAAATAAAAACAGATTAATAAAATAAAATTAAAATTAAATAAAATAAAGTAACCTTGTTAAAAATTAATTAATTAATTAACATTATAAAAATATAAATAAAAAATAGCTAAATAAAAGGAGAATAAACCATGTCCATGTATTGAAAGATTCAACATAGTAAAGATGTAATTTTTTCCTAAATTAATTAAAGATTTAATGCAATTCCTACCAAAATCCCACAAGATTTTTGTATGTATAAACAAGTTTATTTTACAATTTATATGGAAAGGCATAAAATCTATTATGAGCTAAAATAAGAAAGAATAAAATGGAAACAATCACTCTACCTGATATTAATGCTTAATTTGTATTTATAGTAATCAAGGCAGCATAGTTTTTGTGAAAGTTTAGGTACATAGATCAAAGTAAAAGAATCGTCGTCGTCGGCAGCCGTCCGTCTCGAGAGACGATGGTGTAGCTTCTTAAGAGTCTATCTGCACCACCGAGAATGGCTGTGCAGTCCGACTCGGGAGTGACACGGCATCTGTCTCCTCCCGTGTTGAATTGACATCTTGCGATGACGCTGGAGTGTCCTCTCCAGTGGAGCTGAAGCTACAGAGTAAAAGAATATAACACAAAAAAAGACAAACAAATATATTCAGCTGATTTTTTCTTTTTACAAATGAACAAAATTAATTCAATGAGAAAAAAAATAGCCTTTTCAATAAATGGTACTAGAGCAACTTGACGTCCATAGGCAAATAAATAAGTAAGTAAGTAAATAAATTAATTAATTAACAAACCTTAACCTAAATCTCACACCTTATACAAAAATGTACTCAAAATGTGCTGGGAACTAAAGATATAATATGTAACACTATAAAATAACTTAGAAAAAATAGATTAAAATCTTGGTATGGTGATTACCAGAAGGAAGGGGGTTGGGTAGAGGGTACCCAATATATGGTGATTTGACTTTGGCTGGTGGAAACACAATGCAATACACAGATTATGTATCATAGAAATCTACAGTTGAAACCAATTTGATCTTATTAACCAATGTCACCCCAATATTTTTAACAAAAAACAAATCACTGGCATCTCTAGCTAGGCCAATAGTTCTCAGATTTGATAGTAAAAGCATAATTTATAAAGTGAAAAACTGATGAACTAGAGGCATGAAAATTATAAACTTTTACTCTATGGAAAGCCATGTGAAGAGTATGCAAAGACTGGAGGAATTATTGGCAAATAGTGTGTCTGACACAAACTAGTATCTAGAATATATAAAGAACTCTCAAAACACAATAGCTAAAAAAATTTAAATAGAAAATCAACAAAAATCAAGAACAGATATTTCACTAAAGAGGTTATACAGATGGCACATAAGCAAATAAAAAGGTGTTCAACATCATTAGCCATTTGGGAAATGCAAATTAAAACCACACAGGATATTACAGCATACCTTTCAGAATGGCCAAATAAAAAATAATGACAACACCAAATGCTACCTAGAATGCAGAGAAAATTGATTATTCATACACTGCTGGTGGGAATAAAAAATATTACAGCCTGTAAATGTTACACTTTGGAGGACAGTTTGGCAGTTTCTGATAAAACTAAACATGCAGTTACCACATGACCCAGCAATTGTACTCTTGGACACTTATTCCTGAAAACATTAAAACACATGTTTACACAAAAAGGTATATATAAATATTTTAGCAGCTTTATATGTATTATCCAAAAAAATGTAATCAGCACAGATGTCCTTCCACAGCTGAATATTAAAGATTCTGTAGAATTACATACTCAGCAATAAAAAAGAATGGGCCATTGGTATATAAAACTTGGATAAATTTGCAGGGAATTATATTGAGTGAACATCATTCATCAAGACAGTAGCATCACTCAGGAGTTAAACATTGACTTTCATCTTCAGGCGCTAGTTTAAATATGAACATTTTTAATCTATTAACTGACATCACATGCAGAAGAAAGCTGTAGAATTTTAAATTATGCTTGAAAATTCTATCTTAGTCAGATGAATATTAAAATTCATGTAAATAAAAAGTCAGCTATTTTATAGAGTCCTTGCTACTCAATGTATGGTCCTAAGATAAGCTGCATTGGTACTTATATTTGAGAACTTGCTAGAAATGCAGAAACACAGATCTCAAACTACTTAATCACTATCTTCATTTTGTGAGATCCTCTCTGGACATTAATTTTTGAGACTCACTGTTGTAGAACAACAGAAAGCTCTATGGGTAAATGTGCATATAAACACAAAGTCACTATGACTAGGTAGTGTTCTTTCCTTTGTATATGGTCCCTGAACTACCATGTAAATGCCAAACCGTTGTACATCACAGAATACAATAGAATGTAAAGGCAAACTACAGAATGGAAAAAGTATTTACAAATAATATATCTTATAAGGGGTTAATATCCATAATATATAAATTACCCCTACAACAAAAATTCAATTAACTGATTAAAAATGAACTAATTAAAAATGATTAAATGATTTGAGTAGACATTTTTCCATAAGTGATCAATAAGCACAGGAAATAAACACTATCATTAGCCATTAGGGAAATGAAAACTACAATGAGATATCATCTCATAGCTATCAGAATGTCTACTCCAAAACAAAACAGAACAAAAACCACACAAACAAACAAAAAACAGAACACAAGAAGTGTTGGCAAGAATATAGAGAAACTGGAACACTTGTGCACTGCTGATGGCAAGTAAAATGGTGCAGCTGATATGGAAAACAGTATGAAGGTTCCTCAAAAAATTTAAAATAGACCTACATTATGAAAAAGCAATCTTGAGTACATATCCAAACGAACTCAAAACAGTATCTCAACACATATTTGCATTACATGTCCATAGCTGCATTGTTCAGAATAAACAAGACATGGAAACAATGTAAATATCTATCAACAAATGAATAAATAAAGAAAATGTGGTACCTGAGGTCTGTTGAGAAAAAGTCCAGCCATTGTTAATATAATGAGAATGATTTGTGCAACATCAAAGTAACATGGCAGCCAAAGAGAATGGACTGGAATGCACACGTGTGAACAATGGTGACTTCATGGCACTAGTCAGTAGGCATGGTTAACATCATTGAGTGAGCATGTATTCTGTGTGGCCATCACATTCAAAATGACTGAGAAAGTAGAGCAACAAATCTGCATCAAATTTTGCATCAAACTTGAACTTTCAACTGTGGAAACTATCCATGTGACTCAGAAGGCTGCAGCTATGGGCAACTGGTGATGGCAGCTACATCACGACAATGTGCCTGCTCATGCACCACATCTGGTGCAGTTTTCTTTGAGAAACATCAAGTCACCCAGGTGACTCAGGCCCCCTACATCACATTTGGTGCCCTGTGAATTCTGGCTTTTCCTAAAACTTAAATCACCTTTGAAAGGTAAGAGATTTCAGACCATCAATGAGATTCAGGAAAATATGTTAGGGCAGTTGGGAGAACTGTGTAAGGTTTCAAGATGCCTACTTTGAAAGAGACTGAGGTGTCATTGTCCTATGTACAATGTTTCTCGTATCTTGTATCTTCTTCAGTAAATGTCTTCATTTTTCATATTACATGACTGGATACTTTCTGGACAGATCACAGCTATTGACTTGGTCAAAGAATTTGTTTAGTTTTTTTCATAAGATGGCTCTAGAAGTGCTTAGTTGTTTTGAACTTCATTCAAAACAGTTTTGTTATATTGTGACAGCTATCATATTAATGTGCATTAAAAAATCAAAACTGGTGCATTTTTGTGTAGCCATTTTAATATTGAAGATGGAAGAAAATATTTTACATTTCTGGTGTACTAAGCTTTATTATTTAAAGAAAGGTGAAAAGGAACTGAACTGCCAAAAAAGAAAAAAAATTGTGCGGTATATGGAGAAGGTGTAGTAACTGATCGAACATGTCAAAATTTATTTGCAAAGTTTCTTAGTACTATTGACATTTTGACCAAATAATTCTTTGCTGTGGGGCTGTATTTTGCATTGGAAGATGTTTAGCACACCCCAGGCCTTTACCCACTAGAAGTCAATAGCAGGAGATAGCCAACATACTCAAAATATCCAAATCAATAAAGATACTGGTAAAAATTTTTAAAAGTGTTTTTTATTTTATGGAAAAAAGCTAAACTGACTTTTTGGCCAACCCAATATATACAATGAAATATTACTCAGCCTTAAAAAAAAATGTCATTTGTGGCAAGGTAAATGAAACCGAAAGACATTATACTAAATGAAATAAACCAGACACATAAGAACAAAAAACTGCATTAGACTTGTATGAGGTATCTAAAATAGTCAAGCTCATACATGACTGTAGAATGATAGTTACCAGAGTCTATGAAAATGGAGAAAAGTGGAGTTGCTGTTAAGTTTCAATTATAGAAGATAAAAAAGTTCTGAAGATTTACTTCACAATATGAATATATATATTACACTACTGAACTGTACACTTAAAACTGATTACCTTGATACTTACCTAGGAGGGGAGATAGATGATTATGCAGGTGGTTTTCCCAGGGCTAGGCTTCTCCATTGTACTCCAGATGCACTGACCCCGCGATTTCTCCAAATGTAGGAAACTTGACTGCTTGATCTGTGGTAGTGGGTGACTGCATTCTCACTCTCCCCTTTAAAAAGAAAAAAAACTGATTAATTTGGTAAGTGTATGTTATGTATTTTTACCAAACTTAAAAAAAAAACTCAGAAAAAGTTTGCAAACCTTTTTTATGCAAATAAAGTGAAACAAAAGCAAACCAAAAATAGTCTCTAGAATCTGGTCCCAAACAATCTTGCCTACCTTATACTCAATATTTATGTATTTTAGCCAATACTTTATACATCAGTATGCAACCACACCAAATTTCTTCAGCTTTAAAAGACTTGGTGAATCTCACCTCAATTATATCTTATTCCTGTTTTCTTCTCTTACCACAATATGTTATAAATCATTGGGTTTGAGTAAGTATTCCTACTCCTTACAACTGGAACCAGATCTTATTAATAATTATACAGCTCACATTTAGCCCCAATTATAGAATATACTGGGTTTTCAATAACAATTAAATGAATGAAACGCTACTACTTCTGAACTTTTAGCAAAGTATTTCTCCATTTAAAATATACATGTCCATGCATACAGGCCCCACATTCTTTACCCAGCTAAGTTTATTTTTTTTAACAGCTCAATGAATTTTATCTTCTTCCTCAATTATTTTGGCCCATAACATTTCTCATTACCCCATCCTCTTACCATCCTTGTGACATTAATGACAAGCTGGCTGATATTACTATCTAAATGTTTATTTCTGTATAGCTTTTCTTTAAAAATAAATGGTGGAAAAATACCCTTTATAAGTTTTTTTTTTCTCTTGGCTCTTAGATGAATACTTAGAACCAATTACTTTATTATATAAATTAATTTTTATTTAAAATTAGATTAGGATGTTTAGTTAAAATTTTAATTAGTTAATTAATTGACTCATTAATTGAAGAAATAGTTCTCTTACACATGTAGCACATACCTGGGTATTGTTTATTGCAATTTGGGACAAACTATTGAAATGTTCTATTCATTGGTTCACTGAAACTCTGCTCTCATTTAGGGTTCAGATTATCATGGATATTATATATTTATTTAGGCTTTTAAAAAGTAAAGAAGCATTGCTCAGACATACCATTTTCCAAACAGTCCCTGACACTTCCTTCCTTGCTATTGGACTGTTTTCACAAGACACACCTAAGTAAGAAATTATTGAATATTTCCAGTAATACAGACAACACAATATGATAAATCTGTTGCTCTCCAGTCCCAGAAACTGAAGATATATACTCAATAGAATGAGGAAATTAGGATAAAAAATTCAACTCATTGAGATGAAATAGCAAAGCTAAAGATGTTCAATGGTGTACCAGCATTTACATGAGAACAAGACTTGAATTGATAAATTAAATTTATAGCTTTTCCCTTTTCTTATTTTTTTTTGCATGGTTAATTCTTGTCAGTATTGAATTATGTAGGCTATTGTGCTTAATTAATGTGAGGATAAGCTCATCATTGTTTCTGTGGAATAAACCCAGTTAGAATGGTAATTTTCTGATGTGAGTTTAATATATTCTGATTACAATAGCATTTCCATAATTGGTTTTTAAGATTGTTGATAATAATTTTTAAATATTTTATTTTGAATTACTTTTTGAATCATGAGAAAATATACTAATAAAAAAGCAGAAAAGTTTCATCCACTGTAAAAAGTTAGATTTTCTTATTTTATTAGCTAAAATCATTGTCAGTGGCAGCATCCTTACTTTATTATTATGGTCCTTGCTATCCCAAGTATGGTCTTTGGACTAGCAATAGAAGCATTACTTGGAAGCTTTTTTAAAATTAATAACTTCAGTTGTTAACCTAGCCTGCTGAATTCTAAATGTCTACAGATGATTAATATTTACATTTAATTTTGAAAGGACCTCATTACAGTAGTACCTCTCTATATCACAGTTCACTTATCACAGCCTCACTATATCATGGGATTTTTAAAAATATTATATTTAATTTTTTATTGCAGATTTTTTGCTATATCACAGAATTTTGTAGTACTGTATATGTATGTTGTTAAAGTTACATAGGTTTAAGAGTGTAGAATATGTTTAAGAACATAAGTAGTGTTTATAAAAGTGTGGAAAAGGTTAATAAGGGAGTGAGAAAGGTTAATAAGGGACTGGGAATGGTTTCTAAGTGTGTGGGAAGGGTTTATAAATCCTTAAAATATATATAAATATTAAAATAAATGTAAGGTTCCTACTTTGTGGATTTTCACCTATCATGTGGGGAATCTATAACATAATACCCATGATAAGTGAGGGAATACTGTGTCATTATCACCACCATCATCATCATCATTATCATCATCATCATCATCATCATCACCACCATAATCACCCTTAGAGCTTCTGTATGCTTTTAACAGTGCTTATTGTTTGTTTTTGTTTTTTTGTTTTGCATCAACTCATTCATTCAATATGCTCCAAGGGGCATATAGTTAATTTGTATCAGTTATATGATAAAATGGTATCTTACTTTTAAATGTCAATTATTACAGTATTTGTTTTAACAAGTAGAGATTGTCCATCTCTTGGACCACTGCTTCTCCATCTTAAGGTACATATAATATGGAGAGTTTGTCGGATCAGTATGTCTAGAATAGACCTGAAATTCCTATTTAATATAATCAACTTGATATCAGTTATAAACCCAGTTCCTCCATTGCAGAATAGAATTATTTCAGATTCAGTTTTAGCCTCTACATAAGTTGGAAACTTAGCACTGTACTAAACTAACCTCTTGTTGAGAAGTAATCCATGTTGAATTTGTGAGTAGGTTCTGTCTCTGCTTCCACAATCACTTTATACATGAATTCATTGCGAAAGTACATACATGTTTGTAAAAAAATGGCATAATTAATGATTACATCTTTTGCATAGAATACAATAAATTGTAATTTAGTTTATACACAAGCAGTCTCATTCTCTGCCAATTTTGAAAGATTCATCCACATATCTCTTCCTCTTATCAACTTGTTATTAATTCTCTGATCTTATAATATTTAAATTCCTGATTATATGGCAACACTGTACATAAACATACACTAAATAGCTATGCATCTGGCCCTTTATATATTTATGCTAAGTGACAATGAAATTACTGCTTTAAATTATGCTTTCTGGGAAGATGCTCTCTACCATTATATTTAAGAAACACACTGAAAATGACTGTATTATTTTGGAAATTACTTCTGACTAGCAACAGAAGACTGGACAAATCTATTGATGTTGGGCAAAATAATGGCCCCTAAACATATCTATATCCTATTACCTGGAACTTTGGAATATTTTATTATGTTACCATATATTTGCCATATATATTTGCCATATATATTTGCCATCTATATTTGCCATATAGGATTAAAATTGCAGATAGAATTACATTTGCTAATCAGCTGACCTTGAGGTTAATGAGTTATCTAAGATTGTCCAAGTTGACTCAATTTAATCATAACAGTTCTTTGAAGAGAAGGAATGAGACTGTGGGGTCAGAGTCAGAGTCAGAGAGATTTGAAGATATTAGGCTGCTCTTCTGGCTTTAAGGATGGAGCCAGGGGCTGTGAGCCAACAAATTTAGGCAATTTCTGGCACCTGGAAAAGGCAAAGAAACACATTCATGCCTAGTTCCTCCAGATGAAGTGGAGCCGTGCTGAACATCTTGATTTCTAGCCCAGTAAAAACCATTTGAAACATTTGAACTCCAAAACTATAAGATAAAACATTTTAGTTGCTTTATGTCACTAAGCAATTGGAAACGAATATACCATTTTCTTCTCCCTTTGCTTAACTGATCATAGCAAACTTCCTGAGAGACATAAGAATATATTAAGGAGAAAAGGGCAATGAAACATAAATGGTTACTATATAAATATGATAAACTTGATAATGCAATTTACTTGGGTTTTCATAACTATTCAAATCTCATATCAAATAGAACTCTTCCTCTTTAAGATTGAGCACTGCTATGTTCACTGAAATTTATGATGCTGTGGGTTATGAAAGATTTAGTTAATAAAAACGTAAATCAAGGGTCCTGGTAACTTGTTATTCTATGGTCAATAGTCAGTTTCTACCAATGTCCAATAGCAAAGCAAAAGCTTTTCTCAAGAAATTACATTTGATTGCAAAAGAAAAATGTATTTGCTTCAACATGCTGTCATTCTGCTGCATTTCTCATACTGGGACTTTTCAGAACTCTATATAACAAGCTACTTGCTATTGAAGCAGAGTAGAAGAAAGAAGCCTAAGAGAAGAACTATTCATCACTTGGACGTTTTAAAGCCCAACATTCCACCCAGCATCCTGGATCTGGACAGTAAGTCTAGAAAGAGAAGCTAGGACTTAGGGGGTAAATATGGCAGATAAAGAGGTCTCATAAGAAATTCCATTCCTATATACCTACATACAGTATTGTACAATGTTATGAGAGAACGACTGCACAGGTAATCTACAAAGCTCATTATATATTTTAAAATTAAATTTGTTTACCATGATAACCTTTTTACATAGTCACCAATACAATGAAATCCTTAAAACTGGACATAATACAACAACAATAAAATTGTAGCTACATAGACACAAAATACTATTTGTTTATTTTAACATAGGCCTGCACACCCAGTGGACAGCTATAGACCACTTTGTAGCACCAGCACCCTGCTTCTGCATAGATGATCCTCCATAGAGGGAGGAACTTTGTGGCCAGTGGTCAGTCAGTCCTTGCAGCTGACCAGAATGGTAAAACTGTCTGAGTGAACTGCCAACAGCAACCAAGATTCAACTGTAAGAGGATGGTGTGCTCAGTCCATATGAAGGGCACACCTTGAGTACCCAGCTTGGGTGATAAGTGAAGTTGTGCTACTGGATCCTACAAAGCATCTAGTACATTAGGCAATGCTACCAAGGTGGAGTCATAGCAGCTCTACCTAAATCATAAAATAAATAAATTAATTAAAAACAAAAACAAACACTAGAGGTTGCCAAATTTAGGAGACAAAGAAACATGGCCCAAATGAAAGAACAGAACAAAACTTCAGAAAAGGAACTAAACAAAATGGAGATAAGCAATCTATTAGACAAAGAGTTTAAGACACTGGTTATAAGGATGCTCAAGGAATTTAGTGAGGAGCTCAACAGCATAAAAAAAACCCCGTCAGAAATGAAGGATATACTAATTGAAATAAAGAACAATTTACAGGGAAACAACAGTAGAGTGAATAAAGCTGAGAATGAAATCAATGATTTAGAACATAAGAAAGCAAAAAAAGAAAAGAAAAAAAAGAAAAAGAAAAAAGAATATCAGAACAACAAGAAGAAAAAGAAATTTTAAAAAAACCATGAGGATAGTGTAAGGAGCCTCTGGGACAACTGTAACTTAACTGTTCCAGCACTCTCATGATAGGGGTTCCAGAAGGAAAAGAGAAAGAGCAAGAAATATGGAATCTATTTTTAAAAATAATGAAAGAAAACTTCCCTAATTTGGTGAAGGAAACAGACATGCAAGTTCAGGAAGCACAGACAGTCCCAAATAAGTTGGATGCAAAGATACCCACTCCAAGACACATCATAATCAAAATGACAAAGGTTAAGATAAAGAGAGAACGGTTAAAGCAGCAAGAGGAAAGAAGTTACTTACCTCTAAGGGAGTTACCATTAGACTATCAGCTGACTTCTCAAAAAAAACTTTTCAGACTAGAAAGGATTGACAAGAAATATTCAAAGTCATGAAAAGCAGGGACCTACAGCCAAGCCTGTTCTACCCAGCAAAGCTATCATTTAGAATCATAGGACAGATAAAGAGCTTCCCTGACAAAAAAAAAAAAAAAAAGAAAAACTAAAGGAGTTCATCATCACCAAACCATTATTTTATGAAATGTTAAAGAGACTTATTTAACAAAAAGATCAAAACTATAAACAATAAAATGGCAATAAATACATATTTATCAACAACTGAATCCAAAAACAAAAACAAACTAAACAATCAAGAACAGAGACAGAATCATGGTAATGGAGAGGGTTTTGATGTTTGCCAGATGGAAGGGTGGTGGGAGGGAATGAGTCAAGAGTTGAGGAAATTAAGAAACGCAAATCGGTAGTTACAGAATAGCCCTGGAAATGTATAGTACAGTACAGGAAATGAAGTAGCCAAGTAACTTATATTTGCATGACCCATGGATATAAACAATGGTGTGGGGATTATCTGAGGGAGTGGGAGATGCTGAATGGAGTAAGGAAAGGGAGAAAAAACTGAGATAACTATAATATCATAATCAATACCATATAATTAAAAATAAAAGTCATAAACAAATTTCAGTTTTTGTTTCTGAAACATCTACACAACAAAAAGAAATATACATATGTTCTAGCTTTCTAAACATTTCTCCAATTAGAATAAGATTTTAAAAAACAAGTGGATTAGGTATTTTATAAAACATAGTAAGTATATATTAGGTAGCTAATCAAAATACTATATAGAGGGAGCAACTAATTGGAAAAAGGAAGTAAACTTTTATAAACTATTTAGATAATTTCCTAGGGTGCATTATAGGATTTTAAAAAAGGGTAAGCAATATTTTGATATCAATTGGTATGTTTTGAGTACTAGAATAATAATGCTAATTATATAAGCATACAAATATAATTTTACAAGCATGTGTACTGCTCTGAAATTAGACTCCTCTTGCTTTACCGAGATTTTCTGTGCCTACAGTGTATTGTCTAATTTTGAGTAAATAATTTCAGTGTCAAGTCTGTCTTTCTTAAATATGTACCATGGCGTGAAAAAATGAAGTGGTCTCAATAAATTATAAGTAATATTAATTATAAATTATTTAAGAGTTGATAAATGTTTAATCTTTGTTTTTGCACCTATTTTAATTCATTACATCCATATTAAAAGCTTTAAATGATTATTTGCATATTTACAAAGATAAAAACCACTAGTATATGAAAAAAAATTTATTTATTTTCCAGCACAGCCATCTTTAATCTTGAAGCTACTGGATTGGCCAAAAAGCCCATATGTTTTTTTTTTTTTTTTCATAAAATAAAAGACACTTTTTTCATTTTCACTGGTAACTTCATTAATTTGGATATTTTGAGTATGTTGGCTCTCTCCCATGTGGTAAATGTTGACTATTCTCAATGAATCTCTCCATTGGATCGCTATGAACTTCTACTGGTCTACAGGACCATGTAGCTCATCCAGTGAGAAATCTCCAGCATGAAACTTCACAAACCACTTTTGATCAGTCACAGTACCTTCTTCATACACTGCGCAAATATTTTCTTGCATTTTAGTTGTGTTTTTATCTCTCAATATAATAAAGCTTATTTTCTCCAGTCTTTAATATTAAAATGGCTACACAAAAATTCAACAATTTTTATGTTTTTTTCTCTTGTGTGCTGATATGACATCTATCACAATACAATCTAACAAAATTGTTTCAAATGAACTTAAAAACAACTAAGCATTATTAGAGTCATCTTACAGAAAAAACAAACTTTTTGGCCAACCCAGTATTTAATTGATTTATCACAAATCATAATAATGATCTGATTCAAAAAATGTTAAAATAAAGGGCCCAGACCTATGTGGCTGAGTTGGTTGGGCATTGTTCTTCAAAGTGAAGGGTCACTGGTTCAATTTACGGTGAGGGCACATGACATTGTAACGGGTTCAGTCCTTGGGTGTGGTGTGTCCGAGAGACAACCAATTGATGTTCCTCTCTCACATCACTGTTTCTCTCTCTCTCTCTCTCTCTCTCTCTCTCTCTCTCTCTCTTTCTCCTTCCTTTCCCGTCTCTCTAAAAGTAAATAAAATCTTTTCAAAAATTAAATAAAGCACAATTTTTTTTAATTCTGAAAGTTTTCTGTAACTGAAAGATCAGCTACTATAATTCAAAGAAAAACTTAGCAGACTGCAACACTAGAAAGAATCACATTTTATGCAAATAATGTCAACAGTTTAATTGTAATAGTTTAATTAAGTTTAATGAAATACATGACCATAGTGAAGAAAGTGGTAGAATTCAATTAAAAATTAAAAAAAAAAAAAAAGAATCGATAGTAACTCTCTGGTTTAGGGAAAAAATATAGTAACTCTCTGGTTTATGGAGAAAATATAAAACAGTGAATAGAAGATGTTAAAGATAAAACTGCTAGTGTGGCTCAGTTCCTTGGGTGTTATCCCATAAACTAAAACTTCACTGGTGTGATTCCCGGTCAGGGCACATGCCTTGGTTGTGGGCTTAGTCCTTGGTTGCCACATGTGGAAGGCAACCAGCTGATGGTTCTCTCTTGTGTCAATGTTTCTCTCTCTCCTTCTGTCTTCCTTCCCCTCTTTAAAATAAAAAAAAAAATTAAGAAAAGACATAACATAATCAAAAGTTATTAATTAAGACTTTCTTGCCTTTGCAACATAGGAGATTTTGGCAAAGAATAATCTTGTATAGCTGAAAGATATAAAGAGATTACAGCTCAGACAAAGTAACTACAGTTAAAGTTCTTTAAGGCAGCAGGTGAGTTCACAATATATGAGATATAATTAATATCAAAAAAGACATCAAAAGAGATGATGAACATGTAACAATATGTTCCACATTAGTAATCACGAGCATGCAAAATGTAACTAGGAGACACCACTTAACCCCCACCAAAACACTAACTCAAAAGAATACATGCACCCCTCTATTTATTTCAGTATTATTTACAATAACCAAGATCTGGAAGCATCTTAAGTGCCCATCAGTAGATGAGTGGATAAAAAATATATATATAGTACATTTACATAGTTGAATACTAATCAGCAGTAAAAAAATGAAATAAATAAAATATAATAAAATAAAATAAAATAAGAAAAAAGGAAATCTTACCTTTTGTGACACCATGGATGCATGTGGATATTTAGTTTAAGCCAGTCAGGGGAAGATAAATACCATATGATCTCACTTTTTAAGTGAAATCTAGTAAACAAAATAAACTAATGAACAAACAGAAACAGAGGCATGGATGAAAACAGACTGACAGCTGTCAGAGGGGAGGGATTATGTGTGGGGGTGCTGGATGAAAGAAGGTGAAAAGAGTAAGCGGAAAAAAAAATGCATATTTGTATATATAACACATAGACACAGACAACAGAGTGGAGATAACCAGAGGGAAATGGGGGTGGGGACATGTGGAGGTGGGCAGGAGTGAGGCAAATGAGGATAGAAAGAGACTTTGCTTGGGGTGATGGGCACACGATGCAGTGTGCAGATGATGTTCTGTTGAGTTGTACATTTGAAACCTGTAGGGTTTCGTGAACCAATGTCACCTCAATAACTTCAATAAAAAATTAAAGTAAAATAAAAGGATAATACAAAGTACTGCAGAAGTTTTGGATGATCTGGAATGCTCATATATGACTAGAAGTGTAAATTATATAATCACTTTAGAAAACTTTATCACTAAATTTAGACATATCACACAGTGTGCAGCAATTTCTTTCTTAGAAATATACTCGTATATTCACTTTGCTAGGTAGGGCTGCCAAAAATAAAGTACCACAGACTAGGCTTAAAAACATAAAAATTTACTTTTCTCACAGTAATGAAAGCTAGATATAAAAGATTTCTAGTAGAGTTGATTTTTAGTAGAGTTTTATTAGAGGTTTTGTTTTTTTTGTGGTTTTTTTTTCCCTGAAATTCATGAGGAGGGATCTCAGCTTAGCTTGTATGGCCATCTTCTTCCCATGTATTCACTTTGATCTCCCTTTTTCCTGCTTTGTCTATATTTTCTCTTCTTATAAACACATTAGATGAATTAGGACTCACCCACATGATGTCATTTTAAGCTAATTATCTCTTTAAAGACTATATCTCTAAATATTCACATTCTGAGGTTTTTTAGAGATTAAGGAATTCAGCACATGAATTTGGATGGGGGGGGATAATTTAGCCCATAACCATACTCAACAGAAATGCACAGATATATATGTTTATTATTCACATATCCAAATTATGATTTACCCAAATAAGCATAATAAACAAAATGAGTAAGTAGATTTTAATGTATTTGCACAATAAACCATAGCAATCAGAACATATAGATAAATCTCACAAACAGAAAGAGGCAAATGTAAAAGAGTACACAGAGTATGATTTAATTTATGTAAAGTACAAGAATAAGAAAAACTAATTTATAATGTTAGAACTCAGGAGAGGAATTATTTTTGGTTGTGGTGTTGGGGGAAAGATTGTGACTAGAGGTAGCATAAGGGCACTTTTGAGGTGTTGGTAATATGCTCACGTTTTGTTGTTTTATTCCGGGTATGTTCAGTTTGTGAAAATACATTGGTGAGCTCACTTAAGAATTTTGTGCATTACTGAACATATTTTATATTATAAGATTTAAAAAAATAAAAGCACTGGCTGACTGAGACAACTATTGTTTATTTTAATAACACGATATATTATTTTGAAATATTTTAGCAGAAATTAAGGTACTGTACTCCTGATTTCTCCCCCTTAAATTAATAATATTTTTATAGCAACTGCTTTTGAAGTTATCAACTTTAGAATTCTGTATTCTTACTAATATAGGGAGTTAATTGCTGAATTGAAGTAAAAATTACCTTTAAACATTTGACTAGAGGACAAGGGAAGAAGATGGTGGTGGAGTAGGTAGCAGCATTATCTGTTTGCTACGATTGTGGAAGAATTGGAGTACAAACATGGAGAGAAGTGAGTGCAGATTTCAGATAGCGAAAACAGGGAAGGGAGTGTGGGAGCGCATGAAAGAGGGCAGAAGCTCACCCGTGCTCTCAAAATGGAGTCTCTGGGCCCCCTAGCTCTGCACCTCTGCCACACCACACTCAAAAGGGGTAGCTGCAGACAGGCCCATTTGCTGTAATTTGCTTAGAAACTTCCCCCTGCCATAGGCACTAAGGCCAGAAAATTCCCAGAGGGAGTCATCGAGAAGGTTTCATTGAAACAGCCAGAGACCTAGAAAGAGAGGGAACAGCCCAGACTGTGAGAAACTGTATGAACTGAGTCTAGGTGGGGACACCCTGGGCTGGCAACTCTGCGCCCCAGGCATGCGCATCATGGCTCCACCAAACAAAAAACAGAACTAAGCCATGGAGAGGGGCCCATACAGGAAAGATGCGGTGGAAATGCAGACCCGGTAGGGACCCCAGACAGGCAAAAGTTATGCACAGGTGCACAATAAGGCACTGCAAGCCAGGAACACAACCTGGTACTCCAGCTGGGAGGTAACACAGAGACTTTTTTGGAGAAGGAGCTTAGACAGGACCCAAGGCTGGGCAGACTAGGGGCTTGCCCACTGGCTTGCCAGCAGAACAGTGTTGCTAGAGAAGCCTGAGGATTGCTGGAGGGTGCCGCAGGACAAGTGGGGAGAGACCCAACTCACTGCAGCTCACAGCAGGGAGTGGCTGCAGGCCCATGAGTGAGAATAAAGCAGCCCCAGAATCTAGCCAGATCTCCTCACAGCCAGCCAGCCAGAAAAGAAGATTTGAAACCAATGGAATTTTGACCAGAGGCAGATCAAGAAAAAGAAGAACAGCGTCCAAAGGTTATACTGGAGAAAAAAAATCTTTCTTTAATCTGTTTCCTACCTTCTCTCCCTCCTATTTTTCTTCTTTAATTTTTTTGTATTGTTTTTCTGTTTTATTTATCCTTCCAGTCACACTAAATATATAGCAGATAACTATTATATAAACCTAATACTATATACTTCCACTTTCTCACTTCATTCTGCATTTGTCCCCCCTTTTTTCAATGTACAATGCAAATACAACTTACTGTCTTGCATAGCCTTGACCCTACTTGCTTCTACTATTATTCTATAATCCTTCCTCTCAAAAATCGTCTATCAGTTAAAACAACTGTTATTAGTTTTTTATATAGTGTAATAGTCTTGACCTCTTTATATCTATGTTAATACTGGCTCATTTGCTAATGATAGTGTGATTGTGGGTGGGGGATATTTTTGAGGGTGTGGGTTTCTTGCCTGGGTTGTGTGTTTAGGTTTTAAAAGCATCTCCACAAAAAAACTCAAGACAAGGTGGGCAGAGTGACTCTCAATCAACTAGCCAGAGGGAAGATTCCACCAAAGAGTAACTGAAATATAACCAGACAGCTTAAAGAAATGACATAAATGACATCCCAAGAGCATCAAGCTCAGGAGATCAAAGAGACTGCACCAATGAATCCCCAGGTCTCCTATACAGAATCTCATACCACAAAAGTGGGAAATCAAAGCAGACATATCCATGAAACAAAAACAAACAAGAAGCATCCAACATGGGGAGACACAGGAACAACCTCCCAATGAAAGGAAAATAGATGCTAAAATCCTCAAAAAAATATTGGTAAACTGGATCCAGCAACACATTAAAAAGATCATGCACCACAATCAAGTGGGATTTATCCCAGGGGTGCAAGGTTGATTTAATATTCACAAATCAATAAATGTAATGCACCACATAAACAAAATGAAAGACAAAAACCACATGATCATATCCATAGATGCTGAAAAGCATTTGATAAAGTACAACACCCATTTAAGATAAAAACTCTCAGCAAAATAGGAATAGAGGGAGCACATCTCAACATAATAAAGGCAATATATGAGAAACCTGAAGCCAGCATCACACTCAATGGATAAAAACTGAAAGCATTCCCCCTGAGATCAGGAATAAGACAAGGACGTACACTCTCTCCACTCCTATTCAACATAATGTTGGAGGTTCTAGGCACAGCAATCAGACAAGAAAAATAAATAAAAGGCATCCAAATTGGAAAAGAAGAAGTAAAACTTTCATTATTTGCAGATGACACGATAGTGTACATAGAAAACCCTATAGACTTCACTAAAAAACTACTTGACATAATAAGTGAATTTTGCAAAATAGCAGGGTACAAAGTCAATATTCAGAAATTGAAGGCATTTCTGTACACCAACAATAAAATATCAGAGATAGAAACTAAAAAAAAAAAAAAAAATACAATTGACTATAGGAACAAGAAAAACAAAGTACCTAGGAATAAACTTAACCAAAGAAATAAAAGACCTGTACTTGGAAAACTACATACCTCTGAAGAAAGAAATTAAGAAAGATATAAATAAATGGAAGTATATACTATGTTCATGGATGAGGAGAACCAGCATCATTAAAATGTCCATACTACCCAAAGCAATTTATAGATTCAACGCAATCCTTACTAAAATACCAATGACATATTTCACAGACCTAGAACAAATATGGAACCAAAAACAACCCCGAATACCCACAGCAATCTTGAGACAGAAGAACACAGTAGGAGGAATCATAATACCTGATATCAAACTATACTACAAAGCCACTGTGATCAAGATAGCCTGGTACTGGCATAAAAACAGACATATAGATCAATGGAACAGAATAGAGAGTCCAGAAATAAACCCAGGTCTATATGGTCAACTAATATTCGACAAAAGGGGAAGGATCATAAAATGGAGTGAGAAGAGCCTCTTCAACAAATGGTGCTGGGAGAACTGGACAGGGATGTGCAAAAAAAAAAGAAAGAAAGAAAGAAAGAAACTAAACCACCAACTTACACCATATACCAGAATAAACTCAAGATGGATCAAAAACTTAAATATAAGATGTGACACCACAAAAGTCATAGAGGAAAACATAGGCAGGAAAATTTCAGATATCCCACATAGCATTATTTTCACCAATATATCTCCTAAGGAAATGGAAATAAAGGAAAGAATAAACAAATGGAACTACATCAAACTAAAGAGTTTTTGCTCAGCTAAAAAAAACATCAGCATGATGAAGAGGGAACCAATCATATGGGAAAATATATTTGCCAATGATACCTCAGACAAGAAACTGATCTCTAAAATATATAAAGAATTTACACATGTCAACACCAAGAAGACAAACAGCCCAATTAAAAAAAGGACAAAGGACCTTAACAAACACTTTGCCAAGAAGGATACATAGAGGGTCCATAGACCCTCTATGAAAGAATGATCAACATCACTAGCCATAAGAGAGATGCAAATAAAAACCACAATGAGATACTACCTCACACCAGTCAGAATGGCCATTATCAACAAATCAACAAACAACAAGTGCTGGTGAGGATGTGGAGAAATGGGAACCCTACTGCACTGTTGGTGGGAATGCAGACTGGTGCAGCCACTATGGAAAACAGTATGGAATTTCCTCAAAAAACTAAAAATGGAACTGCCTTTTGAACCAGTGATTCCACTGCTAAGACTATACCTGAAGAATGCCCAAACCCCAATTCAAAAGAACCTATGTACCCCTATGTTCATAGCAGTGCTGTTTACAATAGCCAAGTGCTGGAAACAGCCTAGGTGCCCATCTGAAGAGGAGTGGATTAAAAAATTGTTGTACATTTACACAATGAAATACTATGCAGCAGAAAAGAAGAGGGAGCTCCTGCCATTTGCGACAGAATTGATGGAACTAGAGAGAATTATGCTTAGTGAAATAAGCCAGGCAATGGAAGAAAAATACCATATGATATCACCTAATACAGGAGACTAATGAACAACACAAACGAATGGACAAAATTGAACAAGGAGCAGAAAAATAGTTATGGAGGGGGGGGAGAGAAGGAGTAAATATGGGAAGGGTTTAGTAAAGGAACTAGTATAAATAACCCATGGACATAGACAACAGGGTGGGGAATGACTGTGGGAGAAGGGGTGGGCTGGGTGGGGGGGGAGAAATGGGAAAAATGGGACAACTGTAATGAAAAAACAATAAAATTAAATTAAAAACACATTTGACTAAATATGTTTTCTTATTGTGAAAATAACAATTTATTTCTTACTTTATGTCACTGAAATATTTAAGTTGTTTATAAAATTAAAGTTGATTACAGGATAATCTTTTTTGTTATTAATTTTGACAGACTGGTTGTATATGCTTCCAGACAAATTTAGTTCCTTAAGAATAATTAAAGTGGCAAAGATTTTTTACTTATCAATTAATAATGTTAAGTAAAAGATGTCCACTTATTGATAATATTGAAACATAGAAAATGTTTTTTCTAATAATGTGTATTCTTATGTGATAGGAAACCTTGAAACTGTTCCCTAAATACATGAAAGAGAAATGTTAATTAAATATGGCTCAGAACCATCTCTAAGGCTAGATAAAAAGAAAAACATGCAGTGAGTTGCCAATGATGATTAGTGTCACTGAAAGAGGACTAGTGGTGATTTGAAGTCAATGATTAACAGAATTAAATCAACTGAAAATAATGGTGGGTCATCGTGTAAGGGGCAGGGAATAAGAATATTTATAATCAGTCAAATACCAAGGACAAAGAAACAAAATGTAAATCATACTACTCTGTAGGCAAATATCAGAGTCTTTAAATATACATGTTGAGTGACTTCTGTGGCAAACAAGAAATAAGTAATTACAACTCTTCTGTGGCCTCAAATTTACACAGTAAAACAAAATAAAATGGCTATATTGAGCATTTTACTTTCAGTGCCCATACAAGTATATTTTACGTTGAAATCTTCTTTAAAAATAATACCTATGTCAGAAAACGAGAAAAAGTAATAAGAAGAAAGATGAACTGAAGTCACCCTTAAGTAGCGGTTGCCTGATATTGCTACACTTGCTTTCCAGAAATATACATAAAATAAAATTTATGTTGGATCCATCAAGATTATTGTGTTTGTAGGCAAGTGGAAGGAAGAATGTGAAATATATTAAATAGCTTTCTTGTTCTAAACGCAAGCGGAGGTTTAAGTGTTTTACACTTCCTTTGAGTGGTCATAAAGTAACCTTTTCAAATTTTATGACAAACAGCCTCACAGTTGGGCAATAATGTTGCCATGTGAAAAATGCCAAAAGACTTAAAAACAAAACCTATTTCTCATATTTCAAATCCTGATTTTTCTTAACTTTTAACTTTAGTTTATAGGTTACATGTTAAAGCTGTTTTTATAAAGGAGAAAAAAGAAGTATAAAAACTTATAATGGTTTAAAAAACTATGTACACTATTAAGACATTGAGATGAGGAGAAAGATTGACTGATGTACATATTAAAAATCTTTCTTTTATTTTCTTCTTGAGGCACATCATTTGTCCTTGGAAAGATCAGTTAAACATTCTAATATCAGTTTATCACTATGCATCTGCTCGTGTCCTTTTAAGATGATAGGTAGATAGATAAATAGATAGATAGATAGATGATAAGCAACTTAGAAAAAATATGAAGAATAAATATTGAAAGGTATAAAAGTCAGAGGAAAAATTTGTTGTTTAAATAAGTATCATCATACTAGGGAATTATTTTAATGACTTCAACTTGGACCAATTCATATTTTACATTCACTTGTGACATATTAAGATATTAAACTTATTAAATGCTTCTTTTAAAGATAAATGAATACATATCTCTTGTTCATAACTGTTCATAACTGTTTTTTCTCTTACTATCAGTAGCCAAGGTTATTAAAAATAGCTTTTACTACATAATGAAAAAAAATTACCCATTATCGTCAGCAGCCGTCCGTCTCAAGAGACGATGGTGTAGCTTCTTAAGTGTCTATCTGCACTCTCCAGTGAAGCTGAAGCTACAGAGCCTCGATGAAGCTACAGAGCCTGGGCAGGGTGATATGGAGGGTCTGCTGTTGCCCATGCAGCAGACCCCCCCTCTCTTCGCAGCTGCAGGATCCAAGGGAAAGATGGAGTCAATACAGCTTGGCTTCAGGTGCGCCGCAGGAGTTGCCGGTGTTGACTACAACGTCAAACCGCCTTAGGGACTCCGGCTCCGGATTTTCTGTCGGGGTTTACTCCCTTAGCCTTTCCCCTGAAGAGGTATGCCTCAAGGCAGCGGAGGTTTTTTGGAATCAGAGTTTTCCTTCTCTGTACCCATTATACTCTGTTCATTATTCCTAGTGCTCAGCCTTATTACTCAAATACTGGTGGGCCATGTACAGATTCCATTGTTCTGAAGAGGCTGTACAGGATCCAGAGGTCCATTGGCCCTTGCTCTTAGTCTGTTGTAATGCTGAAGTGAATGACAGTCTATAGCACTGATTAACTATTTTCTACTGCAGCATATTGCATTACTTTTGGTTCAAAAGTGATCAATTAGAATGTATCAAGACATGAAAAACTTTTAAGGGACAATTGAAAAAATATTTTCTCCTATATATGATTTTAGATATCCCCTCATTTATTGTTAACAAACATTTACTTAGCACTTTCAAAGTATCATCCCTTATATTTCTGGTGCTCAGATTCAGTAGCAAATATATTAGTTAAATATCCTTCGGTTTCGGTTCTACATCCTAATGAAAGAAGGCATAAATAAAAGAGAACATAAGTACATTGGCTGTTAATAAACATTATGTTTCAAAGAAAGGAAGAAAAGATAAAGGGGAACAGGGAATGCAAAGGGAAAGTTGCAATTTTAAACAAGATAGTCAAAGCAGTCTAAATGGCAATGTATTCTGGAGCAGACTTGATACAGACAAAGGAGTTACCAATGCATATAGCAAAGAAAGAAATATTCTATTGTATCAGAGTAAACAACCAAAGCAAATAATTCTAAAATAAGAGCATGCCTGCTGTGTCTTAGGTAAAGCAAGCCAGTGTCAGTGGAGCAGGGAAATGGAACAAAATGAGGTGTTCTGGTAATGGGGCTTGTCCATGAAGAACCTGGTGAGGTACCATGATAGGTAACTTTACGTGTCAATTTGACTGGTTGTTGAGGTGCCCAGATATTTGGTTAACATTATCTCTAGTTTCCCCCTGGCTGGTTTGGCTCAGTGTATTGAGCGTCGGCCTGCGAGCTAAGTGTCGCTGGTTCGATCTTCCAGTCAGGGCACATCAGAGAAGGAAAACTCTGACTCCAAAAAACCTCCGCTGCCTTGCGGCATACCTCTTCAGGGGAAAGGCTAGGGGAGTAAACCCCGACAGAAAATCCGGAGCCGGAGTCCCTAAGGCGGTTTGACGTTGTAGTCATCACCGGCAACTCCTGCGGCGCACCTGAAGCCAAGCTGTATTGACTCCGTCTTTCCCTTGGACCCTTCAGCTGCGAAGAGAGGGGGGGTCTGCTGCATGGGCAACAGCAGACCCTCCATATCACCCTGCCCAGGCTCTGTAGCTTCAGCTTCACTGGAGAGGACACTCCAGCGTCATCGCAAGATGTCGATTCAACACGTGAGGAGACAGATACCGTGTCACTCCCGAGTCGGACTGCACAGCCATTCTCGGCGATGCAGATAGACTCTTGGGAAGCTACACTATCGTCTCTCGAGACGGACGGCTGCCGACGACGATCTCTAGTTATGTCTGTGAAAGTATTTCCAAATGAAAGCAGATTACCTTCCCCAATGTGGATGGGCACAATCTCATCTACTGAGGGTCTGAAGAGGAAAAAAGAAAGTCAGAGGAAGGAAGAATTCTCCCTTTGCCTGAGTGGAGACATCTGTCTTCTGCCCTCAGCCTGGAACCTACCTATAACATTGGCTCTGTGGTTCTCAGACCTTCAAACATGGACTAGAACTTCACCACCAGTTTCCTGGGTCTCCGGCTTACAGATGGCAGAGTATAGGACTTTTCAGCCTCCATAATCACAAGAACCAATTCCTTATAAGATATATCTGTCTATATTTATATCTATATCTATCTATAATCTATATAGTACTGGTTCTATTTCTCTGAAGAACCCTAATACAGGCATTGTAAGAACTTCAGTTTTTATTCTCAGAAAAATGGGAAACCACAATAGATTTATGAGCCATCATAAATCTTTGACTTCAGTTGTTTCTTGGAGAATAAATTATAAAAAAACAATGTAACAATTGGTACTAGATATGATAGTAGCAAGGAGATACTAGCAGAGATGGTGAGAAGTGGTTAGTTTCTTGACATATCACAGATAAAAATGCTTCCTCCTGCAAATAGATATGAGCTGTGACAAAAGGTAGTGGTCAAAAATTACACCATGTTTTTGACATCAGTAATTGGAAGGATGCAATTGGCATTATTTTGGAAGGAGCAACCCCACATTAGATTCTTTCAATTTTTTATGAGTTTTCCAGAATAACATGGTTCATATGAAGAAAAGAGACCTTGAAATATCACTATACTTCGAACTAATGTTATGGTACTAAGGTTTTATTTTAAATTTATTTCTATATTATTTTATTGCAAAGAACATAAAAGATTTAAAAAATTAAAGAATGATAAAACAGATGAGCAAGATGGAAACTTTTTAGGAAACTGCAATGATGCTTTTAGGGAATCCAGAGGTCAATCTTCCCTTACCGACTAGGACAACACTGCATGCATTTTTATACTGTTTTAGTTTGCAGAATAAGCAGAAAATAACATAGTCCAATTCTACCACAACACAAAAAAAGCAAATCATTTTTAGAAGAGTGGTTTTCAAATTGCTTTGTAGAACCCCAGGTTTCTGAGAAATCAAGGTGTGCCAGTGAGGGAATCAGGCAGAATATAACTTCACTTTTATTTCATTTTTTAATGTATTAACATTCTATAATTGTGTTTATATACAAATAATAATAATTTCTGTCTTTTCTTTAACTCTAAAAATAATTGTTACAGAGGAAGATCTCTCATTTTACTCCTCTATTGAGGATGTGAAATTACTTATTTTCTCTGATATTATTATATATTTTGATTTGAAAGTAAAGTGGGAATACAGGAAATACATGCATGAAGGTAAACTATGCATGATACTAAATTTGACTACTTTTTGTTATGGAAGATATCTAAAATGCAGCAATAATTATTTCCCTGTTCTTACAGAAGAAATAACAATTGTGTGTCAATATTGTGAAATATTATTGTCATTGTTTTGGTTTTAACTTATTTATAAAGTATTTGAATTTGAAATTTTCCAACTAAGAGCCTTGAAACATTTCTTCTAAGTGTACATTGTATTTGCTTCTTAGGAACCTCAACTATTATTACAGAAAATAAATGTAGGTACTCATATGTGTCCAATTGCCTCACATACATGTATTTGTTCATTTCACAACCCATGACATAAGTTTCAATTAAAAAGCATTTTCAAAGGAAAAAAAACTAATTTTGATTGATGTAAAATAAGATATAAATAAAAATTTAACGATTAAAATTTCAAATTACATAAAACTTGTTATTTACAGGGTTTCTTTTGGAAAAAGAGCAAAGAATCACCTGTAATGGAATAGCTCCACAGAATGTTATTTGTTTTTGTATATTCTGATCTGGTGACTTTAGATTATTTAATTCAAATGAAAGACTAAGGACTCATGGATCAATTAATAAAAGTGGCCTATTGACTTGTATGTGAGAAAAAAATATTGTTTCAGTTCAACTAAATATTTTTATTAAAAATTTTTTTCATATTGAAACTATTCAAGATGTCCCTTAACCCTTCACCACATTGCTGTCTGTGTCCACAGGCTATGCATATATGCATATATGTTCTTTGGCTAATCTCTTTCAGTTCCTCCCAGGCTGATCCCCTCTGAGATCTGTCAATTCATTCTATGTATCCAGGACTCCAGTTTTATTTTGTTGATAAGATTCCACATGAGTGAGATTATATAGGATTTGTTTTTCTCTGACTAGTTCATTTCATTTAGCATAAAAATCTCCAACTCTACCCATGTTGTCAGAAAGGGTAAGAGTTCCTTCTTTTTTACAACCTTGTCAATTCCATTGTGTAATTATACTACAGTTTTTTTTATCTCCACTCATCTACTGATGAGCACTTGGGCTGTTTCCAGACTTTGGCTATGCAAATATCATGGCTATGAACAAAGAGGTGTATATATTCTTTCTTGTTAGTGTTTCAGAATTCTTAGGACATATTCCTGACAATGGGATTGCAGGATCAAAAGGTAATTTCATTTTTAATTTTTTGAGGAAACTCCATAATGTTTTTCAAAGTGGTTGTACCAGTCTGCATTCCCACCAAACTAAAATTTTAAGTCAACTGCAATAGCATTATTCCCTTTGGAATGTATTACCATAGCCTCAATATACATTCTTTTATATTCAAAATATTTTATTTTTTTAATCTAAAAACAAAAATATATATAGTTTATCATCTTGTGCCAACAGCTGCATTTTATATATTGGCTGTCTTCACAGCAACTGTAGTTCTCTGCATAATTCTTTATTCTTTAATGAAAGTTTGCCTTCTGAAAATCCCCATGGTTCTAATGTTTAATGGATACAAAATCTGAAGTTATTTAAACTTTAATCACATCATAAATTGCTATTTCACATATCAGTGAAGTGTTTAAGGTAAGCCTCTAAAGAATGACTTATTTAATAATTCAGAACAAAAGTTTTGCAATTATTCTCCATAAGCACACTGTAAAAGTTATTACATTAAAAAAAAAGTTATATAGGTGGGAATAGGAATTCTTTTGAGGGTTTTCACCTTTATAATTTTTCTCATCAATTATGTCCATGTTGGTTATGCCAATAAGTATTCATGTTATTTGATATACTAAGTTACAGTTATGGACCATTTAACAAAGAAATTTCACCATGGAACATCATAGAGTGCACTTACACAAACCTACTAAACACCTAGGCTGTATGGTATTGTGCTATTGCTCATATGCTACAAGCCTATACAGCATGTTGCTGTACAAAACACCAGATTAAATTCAGCACAAGAGAAAATGGTGCAATCATACAACATCAGATGTATGAGGCTACTGCCAGTGTAACAGAGCATTCTGTATACAGCAAACTTTTTTATAACTGAAAAGAGTGCATCAAAATAACGATAAAAACTATCGTATAGTAAATACATGAACCAGTAACAAAGTCATTTGCTATGATCAAGCACAACTCGAAGCACAGTAGGGTTTTTTACATTGCATCACAAGCACATGAATAGTGTGTTGCACTGCACATGGTACCAACAAACATCACGAGGCAATAGGAATTATAGCACTGTTGTATATGTGTTTAGTTGTTGACTGAAACATTACTTTGCAGCGCATGATTGTATTATGACTATTTCACCAATAATAGTGTCTTAATAATGTTTTCCTTTTTATTTGCCACACTATAGCATTTTAAACTTTATAAAATCTATTTCAACATTGTAATTGCATAGAAAATATTCACTTAAGGGTTTGAAGGTGTAATTTGCCATTTAAGTATTGGCAGCTACTATTGATTAAAGAGCAATAAGAATTAATGTGATCTCCATTTGTTGGTGGTACTGAACAGAGAACTAAGTAGAGTAAGAAATGAGATGGACTAAAACATGTGGATTAGCTAAGGGGCATGTATATTTAAGGACCTTTCCTTGCCTAGTTCATGTGAGTGGGTATTGATACACATGTGGTTAGATGATCCTGTGTCTTACAATTTTATTCAAGAGTTTGATTTTATTTTAATATGTGACAAGGACTTATGTGATTACTTTAAAAAAGCTCTTGATATGATTAATTTTTTATTTCAAAATGGTCATGTAATGCATAGCATGTTGACTGTAATTAACATTACTGTACTATAATTTGAAAGTACTAAAATTAGATCTTACAAGTCCCATCCTAAGAAAAAACACTGTGACAATATGAAATAATGGATGTTTACTAAAGTTATTGTGGTACTCATTTTCTGATATATACATATATCAAGTCATTATGTTGTATACTTTAAACTAATACTGTGTTATATGTCAATTATACCTCAATAAGACTGGGGAAATGATCATTCTGTTTGCAAAGGTAATATAAAAATTCAGGGAAAACTGAGTTGACAGACAAGTTGGATATGACTTTATTTTGTCATAATAAGATATTGCTATAAATAAATATATGTGAATTTATGTGCATATACATATATATATATGTGTGTGTATGTATCTTCATGACTGCTGATGTAGAGATATTCTGTAAAGTGAATATGACCTAAAATACAAATATGTGACAAAAACACGAGTTTCTTAATATTGTAATATATTATTTCCCTTTTTATGTACATTTAAATATACATTTAAGCATTAAAAAATAGTAATCTCTCTGAAGCTTAACATAAAACAATAATGCCATATATACATTTAAGATGTGATTAGGGAGAGAAATAATTAAATCTTAGTTTCTTGGGGTCTTCTGATACTTTCCTTCCAGTGATCTATATTATTCAAACTTGAGTGCACGCCCTATATATAATTCCTATATACTTTACTCATTTTTTTTCTTCAGAAATTCTAGTAGATGCACAAGTGACAGGCAGTGGGAAGTTTTGATAGTAACTAGAAATAAATGTAATTGAGCATTGGGACCAGAGATTAGAGGTAAGGTGCATGATAGGATATAAGAACTGCTTTTGCAATTAACTCTTAGTACACTAACTTATAGATCAAGGCAACTGAGTCAAAATACTTTTCTGGTGAGCCTCAAAAATGTGTTCCCAAGTGCTACTAAAGTGAGGATAGTGCTCACAACTGTGTCTGACTATATTGCTTCCTTAGTTTGTATTGAGAATTTCCCTGAATGGATTTAAAACTACAGTTCTTTGTAACTGTAGAGAGGAGTAAAGAAATAATTTTTCATAGCTGATGTTGCTTCTTAAATGATGTTGGACTAGAAAAATTATTAGGTAATTAAGTATTTTAACTACAGAAAGTGTGCAAGCACATACATGTTTATAATGAGTAAGCAAAAAAAAAAAAAAAGAGAGAGAGAGAAAGCATGTATTCTTCGGAGTTAGGCAAAAATGTTTTGTGCTCCTACTTCAGTGCAGTTCAGACTGAGTGTATTTAGTTTTCCAGGCCTCATCTGTAAATTGGTGTGAAAGTACTTTTCTTACAGTATTATTGTGAGAATGAAATGACATAAATGTATTCAAAGTACCTGGCAACTAATGGGCACTTAAGTACACAGTGCTTAGCAAGTACTAAGCATTCAATATGGTATATGTTAATTTCCTTCTTCAACAGGATTTAGAAAAGAACATTTTGGTCTGCTAGGAATAATGAGAAATCAAATATGTGATACTGAAAAAACTCAAGAATGAAAACTCCAAAATAAAAAGAAACAAGACACAGGCCCATACCTTTAAGGGAATATCCTGGATGGTCAGTGGAATGTTCAGTAGACAGAGTAGCTTGGGTAATTGGTTAATTCTAACACAGGGAAGTCTATTTCTATATATCACTTATGGTGTCGAGTTAATGTTGCCAGAGTAAGTATAAAGGAAACTTTTACAATTTTGTAAGATGTTGTAGTAAAAATAACAATAGTTTGCAAGATTGACAGAAATCTAATGAAGTAATATTGCTTTGGGGAGAGACATATGAGTTGAATTTACATTTCTGGGTAGAAACTCCTCTCCCATAAACACGGAAATGACAACTGGAAATTTGGGGGTGAGAAGAAGATGGACTCTGAGAACTTCTACAAAACCATTATTGTTGTGGGAACAGCTTTCGATGAGGCAAAGATCATAGAGTAGCAGCAGCTTTGGCTCCTGCATGATAGAGAAAAGCAACAGTTAGAGAGCAATACTGGTACCTTCAACACACATAAAATGAATAAATGAAGAATGTAGGACTTGCAAACCCAGTGTTTTTTGTAGAAGGAGGCTTCGGAACCATGGAAGCTATTCATTAACATTTCTGTTATTCCCTTGCTGTTTCAAATGAGTGACACGAGATAAATTCCCAGTGGTGCTTAGAGATAAATTGATACATAAAAATGTCGAATACAACTCTAAATACATTAAAGATATTTTCCTGTTTTTCTAAAAGTAGTGCAAACTTGGGGACAGATCACCTGGATTAGAATCTTGGCTTTGCCAATCACTTTCTTTTACATGTTACTTAATGCTTTTGTTTCTCATTTACTCTTTCTATAAAATGAAGATAATAAGATAGTTATATTTTAAATAAGTTATTATGTATGAAACACATACTAATGCTCTATACACTTTGTGATCATTATCTTTAATATGGTGTAATTATTGTTTATTATAATTATTATTCAAATGAGAAGAGCTTTCTATTTCAAATGCTAAGCTTGATCTTTGTCCCTACATACTATTTATGATCAGTAATTTCCAGTCAGTCATTTTGCAGGTTTTCATGAAGAAGGAAAATAATATTTAAGCATCATCCAGTTTAAATTAGGATGTTTTATCTTTGAAATTCCTATTTTATAATTATTTAAAGTATCTGAAATAGTGATATAAAATGAATATCATTAGGGGTGATGAACTACTGATTATTCATAATAAACATAATTGAATACTTACTACACTAACTGATTATCTTTCTAAAATGTAAGTAATTTTGTCTTTGTTAATAAAAAGATTGGGTCATTTATGTGCAAATGATGCATTACTTATATAAAAGAGAACACCACAGCTATTTAATACTTCAGACATTAAGTCTTTGTCCTAGATGAACACATAGACACATTCACAGAAATTCCTACAATTTATATAAATAAAGTTCACATGTATAATTTTACCTGGATAGTGTTTTATTAATAAATTTTAGTTTGTATGATGTGCTGCTTTGCAGTGAAATAAAGTATTTCATAAGCAGTGACTTTTCTTGGATAAAATAGTAAAAGATCTAAAGAAGTCTAATATAAATATTACATAATGGTACTAACAAGCTTTCAATTATGGATTATATGACCAGAAATATTCTTTTTTTTTAATGTATATTTTATTGATTATATTGTTACAATAGTTCCAATTTTTTCCCCTTTGCTCCCCTCCGCCCAGCACCCCCCTTCCCCAACAATCCCCTCCCCAAGTCCATGCCCATGGCTCACCCTTCATATATTCTTCTTCTTTTTTAAAAAATAATTAATTAATTAGTTAAATATTTTAACAATAAAAAATAACAATTCCTCCCTCTCAGACTTAAGACCCTTTACAATCTTATAAAGGACAATGGACGAAGGTCTCGAGCTCCTCTAGCTGCTTCAAGCTGGACATGGTCGTTGTCCTACCTACCCTTGGGTCAAGAAATCCCTAGTAAGAGTGGGGACGTGGAGGGGAGGGTGGCCTTCCTACAAGGGGAAGGATCGTGCAGACTCCAGGTTGGTTGGCTGTCTCTGGACAACGGCATGCTTGGTTTAACAGGCTGGCATCCTTGTTGTATTCTGGGGCAACAGGGTTAAAGGACATCATTCAATCCGTAACCACTAGATGACAAAAGACAGGTATTAATTTTTCAATGTCCCACATTAGGGAAAAGAAGGGCTTCTTTGGAGGAAGGTATGCCAGGTACATCTCACCTGTCCAAAACCCTTGTGCCCATTATACTTAGTATGGACTGAGGGAAATATTTTAGGTTTCCCCCCTCTCAGGCCTCTGGGCTCTTTCTGTCCAAGCCATTAGGATAGAAAAGAGAAACCAGTTTTAAAGTGAAGCCCACAGACCACCGCGTTCTTCACCAACCCAGCCACTTAGTTCAGCCAAACCATTGAGTCTCAGGAGGCAGCAATGCAGACAGGATTAAGTGAGGCCTATACGTACAGACAATCACTCAGGTAATGAGATCGTAGGCTTACGCCCTTTGAAAACAGAAAACACATGTTAATTTATGTAACATAACCCACACACAAGTTTATAGATCTGTAGGACTGTCTTATCGGAAAGACATCCAGTTGCAAGGCATTTGACACATGTTAATTTATGTAACATAACCCACATACAAGTTTATAGATCTGTAGGACTGTCTTATCGGAAAGACATCCAGTTGCAAGGCATTTGACATTCTTCTTGCCTGTAAATTAAACATCTTTGATAATGCCACAGACATAGTTTAACTTTCAAATGAAAACAAATTTTAAATGAAAAAAAACTTTAAAGACGTTTAGCTGCACTACTTTATAGTCTACCACTGGGCATTGTGATCTTCCTTGGATCTTGATTTTTCTCCCTAAGATTACCCTCCTTGTCATTAACAGGACTGCATTAAGTTCATTTTTAACTTATCCTGTTCATTTGCATAAACACAACAAGAGCAGAAAATGATCACTTATGATCTTTAGTTCTGCTTTGCTGGAACTTACGTAAGGAACATTTATGCTGACCTTCAGTCTGCCCTTCAGGGCACAGAAGCTGAGCCACATACCTGGCATTCAGCCTTGCCTGTAAGCACCTGTCTTTTCCAGGTCCTCCTGGTTTTCCATTGTGCCTTAAGGTCCCTTCTAGCCATCTTTCAGAAAAACAACCTTCGTTCCTTCCCTGGAAAGATTTCTATGGACCGCTCACCCATCCAAGGTACCAGGCCTTTTATCTCGTGGACTTTTATTACCTTTGAAAGTCAGTCCCAGTTGCTCAGGGCTTTTTGGTAACAACCAAAGCCCAAGCATGTCTCCTTTAGGCATGACATTCCAGTCAAAGTCTTAGTAAAAAAAAATCGTTATTAACAACTGGTCTTATTAGTTTTATGCAAAGAAACTTAGGTCATTACTTACTTCTTTAGAATGCCAAATTCTGGAGGGATCAGATAGGGAGAAAATATATACAGTGTGAAGGAAAAACATTGTCCTTCTAATATTCACTGAACTTGCATTTCTATTCTTTATATTTTTATTTTTTCCCCCCACTAAAAATTTTTCTGTTTGTTTTTCCATTACAGTTGTCTCACTTTTTTCCCCCTCTTGCTTCTCTGCACCCTGTCCCTCCCTTCTCCCACATTCAGTCCCCACCCAGTTGTCCATGTCCATGGGTCATTTATACATGCTCTTTGACTAGACCCTTCCCCTTCTTACCACTTCTCTCCCTCCCATCTCCCCCTTTGTTACTGTTAGTTTATTCCTCATTTACATACCTCTGGTTCAATTTTGCTCATTTGTTTGTGTTGTTCATTAGTTTCCTGTAACAGGTGATAGCATAAGGTAATTTTCTTTTGTTGCCTGGCTAATTTCGCTAAGCATAATTCTCTCTAGTTCCAATCATGTTGTTGCAAATGGTAGAAGTTCCTTCTTTCTTTCAGTACTTATTCATTGTCATTTTCCTCCTTTGTACTCATGTTCCTCTCTGTCTCTCTCTGTTTCTTCATCTTCTTAAAGCAGACCCTTTAGCATCTCTTGCAATACTGGTTTGGTGGAGATGTATTCTTTTAACGTTCTTTTGTCTTGGAAACTCCTTATTTCACCTTCCATTTTGAATGAGAGCCTTGCTGGGTAGAGTATTCTTGGTTGTAGGCCTTTGTTTTTCATTACTTGGAATATATTTTGCCATTCCCTTCTGGCTTGTAGTGTTTCTGCTGAGTAATCTGATGATAGCCTTATTGGAGCTCCCTTGTATGTTATTAGTTGTTTCTCTCTTGCTGCTTTTAGGATTCTCTCTTTGTCTTTGAATGTTGGCATTTTAATTATGATGTGTCTTGAAGTGGGCCTGTTGGGGTTCATCTTCATTGGGACCCTCTGTGCTTCCTGGACTTGCATGATTCTTTCTCTCCTCATGTTAGGGAAGTTTTCTGTCATTAGTTTTTCAAAGAGGTTTTCTATCCCTTGCTCTTCTTCTCCTTCTGGAATTCCTATGATACGGATATTATTACGTTTCATGTTGTCCTGCAGCTGTCTTAGAGCCTCTTCAGTCTTGTTCAGCCTTTTTTCATTTTGTTGCACTGTCTGGGAGGTTTTGTCTACGTTGTCCTTCAGCTCGCTGATCCGATTTTCTGCTTCCTCTAGCCTGTTTTTAATTCCTTCTACTGTGTTCTTCAATTCAGAGATCGTATTCTTCATTTCCTCCTGGCTCTTATTGATAGCTTCCATGTCCTTTTTGATGCTGGTATAATTCTCAGTAGGTTCCTTATAGTTCTTCTGGAGTTCTTTGTAGTTTCCGCTGAGCTCATTGAGCTTCTCCATAATATATGCTTTCAATTCCATATCTGATAGTTGGCTCCCCTCTATTTCATTTAGCACTCTTTCTGGGGACTCTACCTTTCCTTTTGATGGGGTGTTGTTTCTCTGTCTCCCCATTTTTGTGACTCCTATTGTTTGTTGGTGCTTCTTAGAATGATCTGCACTTCCTGGATCTGCCCCTGGTGGCGTCAGATCCTGTACCAGTCTGGGCCTAGGCAGCCTGTTGGAGACTTCCAGGGATCTACTGCCTTTGTCTGGCTTCTTAGTTGTTAATCTATTCAATCTGTGATTAGCCGTCAGGCTTAAGGACCGTGGGTGTGGCAGCTTAATTCCTGTAGGCAGGGCCTTTGCTTCCCCTCAGGCTGACGCCACTTGGCCGGGAATGGTCTGCCTGCAGTGTGGGGATGAGTCAGCACTGGGACCTGGCCGGCCGCTTCCCCAGCTCTCCCCTCAAAGCCACCACACCAAACTCTCCCCAAGCATCTCCAGTCCTCTCTGCCTTCTCTGCGCTCGAGCCCAGGTTAAGTGGGGGCCAAAATATTTTTGTACGTGATCCGCTTAAGAGCTCTTTTTCTCCAGCTGTTTCTCTCCGGCTAACAAGAAACCCTGTGGCTTTTCGCTTTTCTCAGCTGGATACTATTTTACTTTCCACTCTGTTGCTGTAGGCTGGGAAGTTCAGCTGGGGGTTTAGACCCTGCCCTTCTCAGGGGGAACCCCCGGCTGCTGAGCTGTTTCTCAGTCCCTTCAGCTGCCACCCGTGTGAGCCCAGCCAGCCCTTCCGCATCTCCTCACTCCCTACCGGTCACGTTGTGATGTAGCGGCCTTTTCTGTCTCTCCGTGGTTATAAGACTTCTCTCCAGCTGGTGTTCGGTTGGTTATTCCAGATGATTTCTCCAAAATTACATTTTAAATTCAGACTAGTTCTGGGAGGAAGTTAGTGTAGCTTCCACTTACTCCTCCGCCATCTTGTTTCTCCTATTTTTCCAGAAATATTCTTTAGAAATAAAAAATAATTTTAATTAGATTTAAATTATATCTTTCAAATGTATAATTTTATTAAATTTGGAATATTTTTAGTTTCTTCCATACAATCTCTTTATTTATATTGATCATCAATTAATCTAAAGTATAAGGGAAGATTCAAATATTAACTTACTTAGTCTTTATTTCATTAAAGTATTATATAAATCTATGGCACAATTTGACCATTCTTAAATATGATACAGTCTATTTGTATCAGGCATTCATGTTTACTAACAACTCTCCATGAAGGTTTACTAGCAGATAGTGGAATTCTTATAAACTGAAAATAAAAGTAGATTCTAGAATGTCATTTCTAGTGTGTATAAGCCTGAATTCTCTATAGAAAGTGTCATATAGGTTACACATGGCAGAAGTTAGCTAAAGTAAACTCAATGATGAGAATGATGAAGTGTCACTGTCTTTTCTTCTGATGTTACTTTAGGTTCTGAGAAGGAGTACAAATCATAGTACTTAAAATATGTTTCCACCTATTCTATGAGAGATGGAAATTATCATTTCTTTTTTAATTCCATCTCTTTTTTGTTTCATGGGTACAGTTCTATGTATATTGTATTGTGTACCCACCATCCAAAGTCAAATCTTCCATCGTGATATATTTGACCCTATTTATTACATCTCTTCCCTCTGGTAACCACAATATTGTTGTCTGTGTCTATAATTTTTTTTTCTTTCTTTCTTAGAGTACATCCTTATGCTGTTTTTCCCCCCCAGCCAGCTGAAAAAAGGCTTTTCAAAGAAGTCCTTGACACCACCTTCTGGCCATTGCTGATAGAACTATAGACATTCACTTGTTCCAAATCAGGTTACTGACCTTCTCTTTCCTATTAGAAGACTACACACAGTGGCTGCACTGAGGCCTTGTGGAGCATGTGAACAGAAAGACATCATAGTGCTATGCAGCTGTTTTTTTACCATGTGACAACCTGGTAAAAAAAGAGCATGTGGCATCCTAAGGAGTAAGCTTTGACTCCTGATAGCTTTATTCTTCCTGATTTTAGTTCCTGAAGAAATATTTTAAAATCATATTAACTCTTGGTTACTTATAACCAAGTCATCTTTAGAACAAACCAATACCTGTTTTTTAGAACCAAATGATCCTCAATTAAAACACTATATATGTAATAGATAAGCAAATTGATGTGCAGAATAGTTTTAGAGTTTGAGAAGGTTTGGGAAGGGTAAAGAATTATATGTCAACTGATAAAATACAGAAACTAGAATTGATAATGGTTAAAATTGTCAGCAAAATAAGTGAAATTGCATAATTGTAAAATTTAGCTTTCTCAAATACTCAATTATAAGCACATTAACCAACCCTCTACTAGGTATCAGTGATGCTGCTTTGGTCATGAGTATGTTAGTAGGATAATTTATTCAATTTTCTGAAAGATCAAAAAATTAATAAAGGCTCAAGTCTGGGAGAGATTAAAATTCTGATGTTTTAAAATAATCACTTTGGGTATTTCCAAGTACAGATGTCAAGAAATCAGTGAAATAAACTTGTCTCAAGTTTAAAAGACAATTTGGATTGCATATACTGTATTATTTTTGGAAATCATTATATACATATATAATTTATCTGAAGAAAATGTGAGGATAACTTAAAAAATTCAAGATACCATCTTGAAGAACTCAAATACATATAAACATGAGGTAAGTAATAATGATAAAGACTGAGCAGAAGCTAGAGACTTAAGAATAATTTCTGAGGTGTGACTGTCATGGAACCAAAGGCAATATCATTAAAAAGTAAGGTAAAGTGCACTGAGAAATAAAACTGAAAAGCACCCATTGGATTAAAAGCATTGGCAAAATATGAAAAATGCTATGGAGCGAGTGATAAAAGACAGTATCAGAATGGACTGAGTTGGTAGGAAGAATTTAAGCAGTATAAATTTTGCTTGAAAACCTGGCAGTAATGTAGGGAATGAGTTAAGATGGCAATTAAAATAAAATGAAAACAAACAAAGAAGTCACAAAAATGGGGAGACAGAGAAATAACCCCTCATCAAAAGGAAAGGTAGAATCCCCAGAAAGAGTGCTAAATGAAATAGAGGGGAGCAAACTATCACATATGGAATTCAAAACATGGATTATGGGGAAGCTCAATGAGCTCAGCAGAAACTACAAAGAACTGCAGAAAAACTACAGGGAACTCCAAAAAAGCTACAAGGAACTTACTGAGAATTACACCAGCATGAAAAAGGACATAGAAGCTATCAATAAGAGCCAGGAGGAAATGAAGAATACAATCTCTGAATTGAAGAACACAGTAGAAGTAATTAAAAGCAGGCTAGAGGAAGCAGAAGATCAGATCAGTGAGCTGGAGGACAACGTACACAAAAACTCCCAGACGGTGCAACAAAATGAAAAAAGACTGAACAAGACTGAAGAGGCTCTAAGACAGCTGCAGGACAACATGAAACGTAATAATATCTGTATCATAGGAATTCCAGAAGGAGAAGAAGAAGAGCAAGGGATAGAAAACCTCTTTGAAAAACTAATGACAGAAAACTTCCCTCACATGAGGAGAGGAAGAGTCACGCAAGTCCAGGAAGCACAGAGAGTCCCAATAAAGATGAACACCAACAGACCCACTTCAAGACACATCATAATTAAAATGCCAACATTCAAAGACAAAGAGAGAATCCTAAAAGCAGCAAGAGAGAAACAACTAATAACATACAAGGGAGCTCCAATAAGGCTATCATCAGATTTCTCAGCAGAAACGCTACAAGCCAGAAGGAAATGACAAAAAATATTCCAAGCAATGAAAAACAAAGGCCTACAACCAAGAATACTCTACCCAACAAGGCTCTCATTCAAAATGGAAGGTGAAATAAGGAGTTTAGAAGACAAAAGAAGGCTAAAAGAATACATCTCCACCGAACCAGCATTGCAAGAGATGTTAAAGGGTCTGCTTTAAGAAGATGAAGAAACAGAGACAGAGAGGAACACGAGTACAAAGGGGGGAAATTAAAATGAATAAGTACTGAAAGAAAAAAGGAACTTCTACCACTTGCAAAAACATGGCTGGAACTAGAGAGAATTATGCTTAGCAAAATAAGCCAGGCAATGAAAGAAAAATATCTTATGCTATCACCTATTACAGGAAACTAATGAACGACACAAACAAATGAGCAAAACTGAACCAGAGGTATGTAAACAAGGAATAAACTAACAGTAACAAAGGGGGAGATGGGAGGGAGAGAAGGGGGTAAGAAGGGAAAGAGTCTAGTCAAAGAGCATGTATAAATGACCCATGGACATGGACAACTGGGTGGGGACTGAATGTGGGAGAAGGGGGGGTAGGGTGCAGGGAAGCAAGAGGGGGGGGAAGTGGGACAACAGTAATGGAAAAACAAACAAATAATATTTTTAGTGGGGGAAAAATGAAAATATAAAGAATAGAAATGCCAGTTCAGTGAATATTAGAAGGACAAGGATTTTCCTTCACACTGTATATTTTTCTCCCTATCTGATCCCTCCAGAGTTTGGCATTCTAAAGAACTAAGCAATGACATAAGTTTCTTTGCATAAAACTAATAAAACCAGTTGTTAATAGAGGTTTTTATTTGTTTGTTTTTTGTTTTTTGTTTTTTTTTAACAAAGACTTTAACTGGAATGTCATGCCTAAAGGAGACATGCTTGGGCTTTGGTTGTTACCAAAAAGTCCTGAGGAACTGGGATTGACTTTCAAAGGTAATAAAAGTCCACGAGATAAAAGGCCTGGTACCTTGGATTGATGCGTGGTCCATGGCAATTTTTCCAGGGAAGGAATGAAGGTTGTTTTCCTGAAAGATGGCTAGATGGGACCTTAAGGCACAATGGAAAACCAGAAGGACTTGGAAAAGACAGGTGTTTACAGGCAAAGCTGAATGCTAGCTATGTGGTTCTGCTTCTGTGCCTTGAAGGGCAGACTGAAGGTCAGCCTAAATGTTCCTTGCATAAGTTTCAGCAAAGCAGAACTAAAGATCATAAGTGATCATTTTCTGCTCTTGTTGTGTTTATGCCAATGAACAGGATAAATTAAAAATGGACTTAATGCAGTCCCTTTAATGATAAGGAGGGTAATCTTAGGGAGAAAAATTGCGATTCAAGGAAAATCACAATGCTCAGTGCTAGACTATAAAGTAATGCAGCTAACCATCTTTAAAGTTTTTTTTCATTTAAAATTTGTTTTCATTTGAAAGTTAAACTATGTCCGTGGCATTATCAAAGATGTTAACTTATAGGCAAGAAGAATGTCAAATGCCTTGCAACTGGATGTCTTTCCGATAAGACAGTTCTACAGATTTAGAGAATTGTATGTGGGTTATGTTACATAAATTAACATGTGTTTTCTGTTTACAAAGGGCATACACCTGTGATCTCATTACCTGAGTGAGTGTCTGTATGTATAGGCCTCACTTAATCCTGTCTGCATTGCTGCCTCCTGAGACTCAATGGTTTGGCTGAACTAAGTGACTGGGTTGGTGAAGAATGGGGTGGTCTGCGGGCTTCACTTTAAAACTGGTTTCTCTTTTCTGTCCTAAAGGCTTAGACAGAAAGAGCCCAGAGGCCTGAGAGGGGGGAAACCTAAAATATTTCCCTCAGTACATACTAAGTATAATGGGCAAAAGGGTTTTGGACAGGTGAGATGTACCTGGCATACCTTCCTCCAAAGAAGCCCTTCTTTTCCCTAATGTGGGACATTGAAAAATTAATACCTGTCTTTTGTCATCTAGTGGTTATGGATTGAATGATGTCCTTTAACCCTGTTGCCAAATCTGTTGCCTCCAGAATACAACAAGGATGCCAGCCTATTAAGTCAAGCATGCCATTGTCCGGGGACAGTCAACCAACCTGGAGTCTGCACGATCCTTCCTCATGTGGGAAGGCCACCCTCCCCTCCACACCCCCACTCTTATTAGGGATTTCTGGACCCAAGGGTAGGTAAGACGACGACTATGTCCAGCTTGAAGCAGCTAGATGAGCTTGAGACCTTCTCCCGTTGCCCTTTATAAGATTATAAAGGATCTTAAGTCTAAGAGGGAGGGATTGTTATTTTTTATTATTAAAATAATTAATTATTTTAAAAAGAAGAAGAAGAATATATGAAAGGGTGAGGCAGGAGAGCTTGTATATATGACCCATGGGAATGAACTTGGGGGTGGATTGTTGAGGGAGGGGCAGTGCTGAGCGGAAGGGAGCAAAGGGGAAAAAGTTGGAACTATTTTAACAATATAATCAATAAAATATACTTAAAAAATGAGAGTGGGGTTTAAAAGGGTTTAAGTTATTGTGATTTTCAAAATATTTAAAAAATAGAATTTGGGGTGCCTAGGGCAATTTTTAAAAGATAGAAAAATTTTTGTAGAGTAGCAAGTGTGAAGATAAAGAAGGGAAAGCATTAATCAATAAAGTAAGGTTTCCTAGAAGACTTTATATTATGTAATACAGAGCCTAAGAGGAAAAAAAAAGTAGTAGGTGGAGAGAGATATTTGCCCTCTGACTAGGGTTGCCAGATTTAGCAAATAAAAATATATAATTTACAATTAAATTTAAATTTTAGATAAGTAATGGAATTTTAATATTAATATGTCCAACACAGTATTTGGGTCATACTTATACTGAAGTTTTATCTGTCATTTAACTAAAATTCAGATTTAACCAGACATGCTACACTTTTCTGGCATCCTTAAGTTAAATACATGTACGACATTCCTTAATCACTTTTCTATACTGTAGGTTTAGAAAGCTTCTCCTTGTTTCTCCTCTGGCCATGCTTGATAGCACAGAGTGATGAGTCCTTGGGATAAAGTGGACATATCCATCTAGAGCCTATGCCCAGTCCTTCTAAAACCCAAGGCACTGGAATTCCAAGAAAACATGGATGAAAAGCTATTTCCAAGACTGCTTTGATCTCTTCCTCATATCCTTTCTTCCTAGAAGGACAATATTGCCAGGGTGCTCTAACATGCACAGCCCTGAACATGAGGTAGAGCCAAAGGATAGCTTCGCTTGGATGTTTCTATGCATAGTACAATAAATATGCCATCCACATTCTAAACTGCATTTTGTTTTTTTCATTGATTTCATCATTTCCTTATTAATGAAATAATTTATGATTGTATATTTTATTCAGGATCTAATAATTCATGGCTTCTGATGTACATTGGAAGTCACAGATATAAAATGATGTACATAATTTTAGTACCTGTTATATGTACCATCATGAAAATCTTATACTTTTTCTTTTTAATAATGAAATTTTTATGCATATAAAAAGGTATAAACAATAATATAACAAATAATTATCATTTTGAATTAGCAACTATTAACAATTTGTCAATTTGTTTCAGGTCTTATAATTTTGTAATCAAATTAATTTACCCCCTTGTCTAGTCACTAGAAATTGTCACCGTCATTATTCCAAAAGATATTTTAAAAGATTCTTTTACATGTGCAATTGTAAAATATGGAAGAAGAACCCCTTCATAATTTAGGTAATTTCCTAGGGTATAGCTGATCCCAAGTGTAAATAAGATTGACTTTTTTTTTTTAAGTTTAGTAGAAGTTAAGAACATAAGAATAATTTTTGTTAGGTTAGTTCTGACTCATTTTACACCATCAGAAATTTCCAAGATTAAATGGCCCCTTATGTATACTTCATCTTCTATGACCTGCCTCATTTCTTGCTCAATAATTAAACTCTTCCAGGTATAATAAAGTTATTTATTTTGTTCAGTAGACAATCCCTTTCCCTCCCCAATAAGTGTTCTGCCTCCAATGAGCCTGATATATGGCCTAAGTATTCAATAATAAAATGATATGTGTTTGACACTCCTCCGAAGAGGACATACAGAATGTCCACAGACACATGAAAAAATGCTCAACATCATTAGCCATCAGGGAGATGCAAATAAAAACCACAATGAAATACCATTTTACACCAGTCAGAATGGCCATCATCAACAAATCAACAAACAACAAGTGCTGGTGAGGATGTGGAGAAACAGGAACCCTACTGCACTGTTGGTGGGAATGCAGACTGGTGCAGCCACTATGGAAAACAGTATGGAATTACCTCAAAAAACTAAAAATGGAACTGCCTTTTGAACCAGCAATTCCACTGTTAGCATTATACCCAAAAAATCCTAAAGCACTAATTCAAAAAAACTTATGTACCCCTATATTCATAGCAGCACTGTTTATAATAGCTAAGTGCTAGAAACAGCCTAAATGCCCACCTGTAGATGAGTGGATCCAAAAACTGTGGTACATTTACACAATGGAATTCTATGTAGCAGAAAGAAAGAAGGAACTCCTACCATTTGCAACAACATGGATGGAACTAGAGAGAATTATGCTTAGTGAAATAAGCCAGGCAAAGAAAGAAAAATACCATATGATATCACCTAATACAGGAAACTAAAGAACAACACAAACAAAAGGACTAAATAGATCAAAGAACAAAATAGCAGTCAATAGGGGGCAGGCGGGGAGGGAGAGAAGGGGGATAAGTAAGGGAAAGGTTTAGTCAAAGAATGTGTATAAATGACACATGGACATGGACACCGGGGAGGGATATGATTGTGAGAAAAGAGGTGGAATGGGTGGGGGAGAGAAATGGGAGGGGGAATGGGACAACTGTAATTGAAAAACCAAAAAAAATAAAATAAAATGATATGTGTTTGAAATTTAAAATAACTCTATTTCAAATAATACTCTGTTTGGTATATAGCTATATTTTCTTTAGTAAACTATGATATAAAAATTAAGTCTTCATGCCCTATGTGTTTTTTGTTCAGGTTTTTTCACATCCTCACAGCAATTTTTTGATCCAAACACACATGCTCCAGACACTCACATACATGCATTCACATATACTAAAGTGGTAGAAAAATAAAAATAAAGAAATATATCATTGTCGGCAGCCGTCCGTCTCGAGAGACGATGGTGTAGCTTCTTAAGAGTCTATCTGCACCGCCGAGAATGGTTGTGCAGTCCAACTCAGGAGTGACACGGTATCTGTCTCCTCCCGTGTTGAATCGACATCTTGTGATGACGCTGGAGTGTCCTCTCCAGTGAAGCTGAAGCTACAGAGCCTGGGCGGGGTGATATGGAGGGTCTGCTGTTGCCCATGCAGCAGACCCCCCCTCTCTTTGCAGCTGAAAGGTCCAAGGGAAAGACGGAGTCAATACAGCTTGGCTTCAGGTGCGCCGCAGGAGTTGCCGGTGTTGACTACAACGTCAAACCGCCTTAGGGACTCCGGCTCCGGATTTTCTGTCGGGGTTTACTCCCTTAGCCTTTCCCCTGAAGAGGTATGCCGCAAGGCAGCGGAGGTTTTTTGGAATCAGAGTTTTATATTTATATATTATATATAAATATAATATTTATATATTATGCAAAAAATTCTCTAAATCAAAATCGTGGCATAGTTTATTTTTCAAATAGAATCTTGAACTACTTAAATGGAAGCATCCTAACATGTATTAAGTTAAACCATATGGAATTAAGATATTGACATTTTTCTTATATTTCATGTAAATGTGATGGTGAATTTTATGTGTCAACTACTGGGACAAGGGATGCTCAGATTAAATATTATTTGGGGGTTTATGGGTGAGTGTGTTTCCAGCTGAGATTAGCACTTGAATCAGTGGACTCATTAAAGTAGATTGTTCTTTTCAATACGGTAGGCATCATTTAATCCATTGAGGGCCTGAATAAAACATAAAGTGTGGGGGGGATTAATTCTTTTTGCTTCCTGCTATCTTACTTGAGCTAGAATGTTGGTTTTCACATGCTCTTTACCTAAGTACTAAATGATTGCCTTCCCCAGTTCTCAGGCCTCTAGACTCAGACTGGAATTATACTATCTGAGATATTGGGTCTCCAGTTTATAGATAACAGATTGTGGGACTTTTCAGAATCCATAATCACATAAGCTAATTCCTAATAAATTATTTATATATTTATATCTTGTTAGTTCCAGTTCCCTGGATAATCCTGAAAAATTCAATGACCAAATACGGACAATTTCATATGGTTTAATCTAAGAATTTAATTGGTTTACTGGATTTTTTGAAAAAAAAAAAGATTGGAAACATGATTTGGTTCTGAAAAAATAACAAGGGAGGCCCTGACCAATGTGGCTTAATTGGTTGGGCAGTTTGATTCCTGATTAGGGTATATATCTGGGTTTCAGATTTCAGTCGAAGATGGGATGGGGCATGTAAGGGAAGCAATTGTTGGATGTTCCTCTCTCACATCAGTGTTTCTCTCTCTTTCTTTCTCCTTCCCTTCCTCTCACTCTAGAAATAAACAAATTAACTAATTAAATAAATTTTAAAAATAATTAGGAAAGAAATCTACCTAAAATAAAAGTAATATGTTCTCTCTGTCTTAGACAACAGAGCATATATTTTACATTTTTAATGCATGATTTTATAGCTTGAAAATTTCAATCATGTCCTCAGCAGCTTTCTGTTACAGACAAGTACAGGGCGGGGCAAAAGTAAGTTTATAGTTGTTCCTGTGGAAAATAATGCAATAGTTAATAAATAATAATACAAGAATGAACTGGTGCACTCACAACTGTAAACCTACTTGTGTCACACCAATATATCTTAGTACATAACAATAATAGAATATATTTAAAAGATTACATTTCTAGGGTAATACTTAAAGCAAAATGAACATCTATGCCGACCATAATGAAATTGAACCACAATATGATAAACAGAGGCTAAGAGGCTAAAGCCATAAATATACTAAGTTTCTAGGGCAAATATTTAATACCAACTTACTACATAAAATAAGGAAAATTGCATTATTAGAAAAAAGATGTATCAGGCAAATATTATGTAAAACAGAGTAGATATAATTACATTAATATATAAAAATGAATAAAATACAAAAGACAACAATAATAAAGAGCAAGCGTGTTAGTAATATTATAAATTCATAAACATAAATAAGAATCCCCAATGTAAAGGCACTTAATATACTTGATAGATTCAAAGAATAAATGACATAATTATACAGGAGAAATTAAAAATTCATAACCGCAATGGTAGCTTTTAATGCCATAGTTTCATAAGCATGTGTGCTTCAAGGAGACAACATTTTGAAATAAATTTGAGACACATGAAGTACATAATTAATAATTCTATAATAAATAAGATAAATTAAGAACTTATGTGATAGCAAGCACAGATTAATAAAATTAAAAGCTAGGTCTCTTTACTTAAAAATTTGTTTAGGCAAACCTACCAAAAGAGTAAGAAAGATTATATAAGAAAAAGCCCAAAAAGCAATACGAAAAAATAATTAAAAATCATTAAAGTAGAATATAAATAACTATACCACTTCTCTGAAAATGTAGATAAAATTACCAATTTCTGAAGGAAAACACATTCTCAAATTTTTTATTGAGAAAAAATAACATGAGTATAGAAAGGACCATAAAAGTTATAGAATGGTTATTAAAATTAGGGGGGGGGGAAGGAAAACTCCCCCTCACTATATCAAGAAAGACTCCAAGCTCAGATAATTGCATCCAAATTTTAAGGAATTCAAAAAGTTAATCAATGGGCGAACACAAAAGTAGATATGCCTAATTTTAAGAGGTGTTTTGTAAGTGTCCTTCAAAAATTCTTGTCTACTCATAAACTTAGAATATGACCTTAGTTGGAAACAGGGTCTTTGCAGAAGAAATTCATTAATAATAAGCCATACTGATCTAGGATAGATCCTAAATCCAAGAGTGTCTTTAAAAGAGAAAAGGTGAGAGACCTTCGGGTAGAATTAACACAGACTCACAGATACACACAGGAAAGGCCATGTGTTGATGGCGGCAGAGTGGAGTGCTGGACAGCATACAGGATACAGGATGCAGGGTTGCTGGAAACCACTAGAAGCTAGAAAGAAGAAAAGAAGGATATTTTCCTAGATCCTTCAAAGAGAACATGTCTCTGCTAACATCTTGATTTCAGACTTTTAACCTCCAGAACTCTGAGGGACTAAATTTCTGTTGTTTTAGGCCACCTAGTTTGTGGTGATATTTTATGGCAGCCAACAGAAACTAATGTATGAGGGCAGCATAGGTATGATTGTAAACTGAGGTAAGAAAAAATGAGAACATTTTAAGTTAGTCTCATTTATGACCCTCAATTTAAAAATCTTTTTAAAAAGTATTAGCAAGTTGAGTTCATTGTGTATTTAGAACTTCATCACCAAATAGAATGAGGCAAAAAAAGATATATACAATTATTTTCTATCATAAAAACAGAATAAGGGACAAAAATTACAATGGTTTTCTTAATAAATATGAAAATGGAACTCTAAAACTTCAACATTTATTGCTGATTTAAAAAGGAAATACTCTAGCAAAATAAGTCTAGAAAAGAAATATCTTAACTTCATAAATCACATCTACCCAAAACTCTTAACAAAACATAATACCTACAGTGAATCTTTAAAGACATTGTCAACAATACCAGGAACAAACCAAGAAACCTCTCATGTAACTATTATTCAGAAACAAGATGCTATGGACAATATCAGTTGTCTACAAGAGAAGTAACAGATGGATAGATTGGGAAAATTTTGCCTTATTTATAAAAAGCATGATTTACAAGGAAACAAATAGTCTCTCACATTACCCTCTCAGGAAATATAAGAGAATTTATTTGTTGTATTGATGAAAACATTAAGCAAGATACCTGAATATAAGTTTAATGCACAAAAGTTCATATTATTCATATAAATAAATTATGGAAAATGTGATATTTTTAAAGGATACTACTTGTAATACCCAAGAACCAAAACTTCCAGAGTTTCTTGGTATAAATTAATGTGTAATAATCTAAGGTTAATGTAAAAAATATTGTCCACATACATAAAAAAGAACATAAATATTGTGGTAAATACCAGAAACAGTATTATAAAATGTAGGCGAAAGTCACAAGCCCTCTGCCGGGGGGCCTGCAAGCGGGCCCCTCCCCCTCCCAGGTGTCCTGTGACCTCAGCTTGCAAGAACTTGCAAACGAATTTTGCCAGCGCCAGCAGCTGCACTCGGCTCCTGGTTGCTGAGTCATGGAATCCAGGGAACAAAGAGGGCTGAAGACCTAAGCCTCCTTTCCCATAGTGATCACATCAGATGTGGTGCAGACCCTTGGACCCTTACTCGCACTTGATTCTTGGGGGCTGATTTACAAGTCCCTGAGAACAAAGAAGCTTGAAAATTAGTGTCTCCTCTCTTCCAGCGACTATATCAGATGTGGAACAGATCCTTGTCACTTATTACCTTACTTTGTAGTTTATAGATAAAAAGTAGTTTACAATTGTAGGCCTAATTGCTTAATGTCTAACCTATCTGCAGAAGCTATGCTGCTCCATAATCATGTAAGGAATGTACACATATACCCTATTGATTCTATTTTTTGAAATCCTAATAAAAGGACAGTAAGGCTTCTCGCTCTTTGCTGACTGCCAGAGCATGCTGCAGCCCCCTGTTCATTTTATCATTCTGCTTGCTGGAATTATCTCCGCGTCCCCGACCATATTCAACACAACAATAAAATGTAATAGATCTTTATAGCCATTGTTAAAACCATTGTACTTTCAATTATGATCATCAGTATTTTCACAGAAATCAAGAAATTACTTTAAATTAACATGAAAATGCAAAATAATAATTCTAAAAAAAAGAAAGACATATTATCCCTACCATATGTGATAATATCTGTAAAACTATTATATACAAATTAAAATATTATGGTCACTAGTACAGAATTAGTCTCATAGTTCAATGGAATAAGACACAATATCCAGAAACAGGCATAAACACTTTTAGGAGCTGGATATATGCTACAAGTAGCAATATAAAATATTAGCAAAAAATATATATATTTTATTCTCCCCCCTTTATATTAAACTTATTGGGGTACCCTGTTTAACAAAATTATATTGGTTTTAGTGCATAAATCCAGTACACTATCTGTAGATTGTATTGTGTCCACCAATTCGAGTCTTCTTCCATTATCATTTACTACCCCTACACCATTTACTCTTCCATATCTCTCACGACCCCTTCTCCTGGCAATCACCACACTGCTGTCTGTATCCATGAGATTTTTCTCTTTATCTTTCCTGTTTTTGCTCAGTCCCTCCACACTCAAGTCCCCCAACTTCCCCCTCTCCACCTGACAGCTGTCAGCCAGTTCTCTATGAGTCTGTCTCTATTTTGTTTAATAGTTCATTTTGTTGATTAGATTCCACATATGAGTGAAATTATATGGTACTTGTCTTTCTCTGACTGGCTTATTTTACCTAGCATAATATTCTCTAGGTCCATCCATGTTGTTGCAAAGGGGAAGTTTTTTTGTGTTTTTTTAATAGGATGAATAATATGCCATTATATAAATGTACCATCACGTTTTTATCCACTCATCTACTGATGGGCATTTGGGCTGCTTCCATATCTTGGCTATTGTAAATAATACTGCAATGAACATAGAGGTGCATACATTCTTTAAAATTAGTGTTTTGGGTTTCCTCAGATAAATTCCAAGAAGTGGAATCACTGGGTCATAAGGCAGTTCTATTTTTAACTTTTGAGTTATCTCCATATTGCTTTCTACAGTGGCTGTACCAATCTGCATTCCCACCAATGGTGCACAGAGGTTCTCTTTTCTTCACAACTTTGCCAGCACTTGTTATTTGTCGATTTATTGATGATGGCCATTCTGATAGGTATGAGGTGGTATCTCATTGTGGTTTTAATTTGCATTTCTCTTATAATTAGTGATGTTGAACATCTTTTCATATGTCAATTGGCCACCTTTATGTCCTCTTTGGAGAAGATCTATTTAGGTTCTTTACCCATTTTATAATTTTTTTGGGGGGGCTTGGGGAGGATGTTGCCTTGTATAAGATCTTTATAAATTTTGGAAATTGACCATTTATAAGATGTACCATTGGTGAATATATTCTCCATTCAGTGGGTTGTCTTTTCATTTTGTTGTTGGTTTTCTTTATTGTGCCTACACTTTGCAGTTCAATGTAGTTTCATTTTTTTCATTTTTTCCCTTTGTTTCCCTTGCTCAGGAGATACATCAGAAAAAAATATAGCTATGAGAGATGTTTGAGATTTTACTGTTCATGCTTTTTTCTAGGATTTTTATGGTTTTGAGTCTAACATATTTAAATCTTTAGTCCATTTTGAGTTTCTTCTTATGTGTTGTCTAAGAAGGAGGTTCAGTTTTATTTTTTGCACATATCTGTCTAATTTTCTCAGCACCATTTATTGAATAGATTATCTTTTACCCATTGTAGGTTTGTGCCTCATTTGTCAAATATTAATTGACTATAAAAGTGTGAATTTACTTCTGAGGTCTCTATTGTGTTCTATTGGTCTATATAAGCCTGAATTTTATGCCAGTACCATGGTGTTTTGATTCTTACAGCCCCATAGTATTACCTGATATCAGGTAGCATGATTCTTCCAACTTTGTCTTCTTAATCAAGATTGCTGTGGCTATTTAGACTTTTTTTGTGGTTCCATATACATTTTTGGAATATTTGTTCTAGATCTGTGAAATAAACTATTGGTATCTTGATAAGAATTGCATGAATCTATACATTTATTTTGGTAGTATAGACATATTAATGATGTTAATTCTTCCTGCCTTTGAACATGGTAGCAAAAATATATTATTCAATGTATGACATTGATTCATTTGAGTCACTTCTGATTATACATATAATTCACATACACTTTAAGTAAATACTGAATATATTTAAAGAGAAATTTTAATATGTTACATCATTATATAGTAGAACACCCTTAGAATATGAGTAAAGGAACTTCTTAGGCATGATTGAAAATGCTTGATGAGTCTGACTACATCAATATATAAAACACATTTAAGACCAAAAATGGAAAACGTTGTATCAACACAAGTAAAAGACAAATAGTATAGTATAGATGTTTGTAACCACAAAACTAGTAATGTTAATATACAGAATATGTAAATAGTTTCTAGAAATCAGGAGAAGAGCACACAAATATTTAATTGAAGAGGATGTGTTTTTTTCAATACATATATGTAAATGTGTTCAGTCTGATTAACTATCAAAGCAATGCAAATTAAAATAATAATTTTGCCATTCCAACAAGTGGTAAAAATTGAATAATTTACAGCAATTATTTAGAAAATTGAAGGAAATTAGACCTTCCATACACTTCTAGTAGTATTAGATATATTTTAGAACTATTTTTGAAAACACTTGCAAAATTTAGAAACCATTTAAAATATGCTCACTCATCAATTTTACTTCTAGAAAGACACTTTTATATGCAAACAAAAAACATATGCTTGTGGCCCTAGCAAGGTGGTTCAGTTGGTTAGAGAATCATCCCATTCACCAACAGATTGAAGGTTTGACTCTCCGTCTTGGGACATATCTATTTTATGGGTTCTATCTATGGTCAGGGTGTATATAGGAGGCAACTGATTGATGTTTTTTTTCTCTCATTGATGTTTGCCTCTCTCTCCCATCCTCTCCCTATAAAAGCAATAAACATAACCTCAGGTGAAGATTTAAAAATAAAAAAAGAAAATATGTACATATATGCTAAAATCAGAATTGATATTAAAATATAAAACTAGGGACATCTGGCCAAGATGGAGGCCTACACAGACATGCTGCATCTCCCTCTACAACTAAGAAGTACAACTACCTCAAAACTAGAGGCAACCAGAAGCTCCAGAAAATCAAGCTGCATGGGAGTTCAATGAACAAAGATATAAAGAAGAACTACTCATCAAGACAGGTAGGAGAGGCGGAGCTAGGGCAGAGAGGACACGGTGTGGCTGCAACAGTGGAGGTGGCTGCAGCAGTGGCAGCAGTGATGACAGTGGGAGGCTAGCAGAAAGCATACTCACACACTTTAAAAAGCAGGGAGGGACACCTGGGGAGTGCTCCCAGCACCAGACCAGACCACACAGCTCATTGTCTCAGCGCTGGGGAGAATAAAACCTCATTGCTTCTGATTGTGCAAACCAGTGGGTGTTGGGGCAGAGGAAGAAACTGCCAGTCTCTCAGTAGAGTCTGCCCGCATGGTCCTAGAACTTCCGCCGACCCACCCACTCTGGGAATGATGGCCAGGGCAACAGCTAGAGGGGGACCAGTCCCATAAAGAAGTGGGAGAGGTGCCTGGGAAAGGAGCAAGTGCTGAGCAAGTGACATTGTTCCCTCTCTGACCCCTCCCCCACATACAGCACCACAACGTGGCGAAATGGGTAGCTCTTTACAGATGAATACCTAAGGCTCCGCCCCTTACAACAAAACAGATGTGACAGCTCTACCTCAGACACAGAGACAAACAAAAACAGGAGCCTCTCAAGATGAGGAGACAGAGAAGTATGGCCCAAATGAGGGAATGGATCAAGGTTCTAATGAGAGAGCTAAGTGAAGAGGAGATAGCCAACCTAACAGGTGAGGAGATTGCCAACCTGACAAAAGCAGTGTTCAAAACACTGGGGATAAAGGTGCTCACAGGCTTGACAGATACGCTTAAGTATGGCAAACACATAAAGGAAGAAGTGAAGGCTATGCTAAATGAAACTAAAAAATATCCACACAAAACCAATGGTGAAGGGAAGGAAACAAGGGTCCAAATCAATGATTTGGGACATAAGGAAGAAATAATCAGTCAACCAGTACAGAATGAGGAAACAAGAATTGAAAAAGAAATGAAGAGAGGCTTAGGAACCTCTGGGACAACTTTAAACATACCAACACCCATATCATAGGGATGCCAGACAGAAAAGAGGAAAAGAAAGAAATTGAAAGCATATTGAAAAAATTAATGAAGGAAAACTTCCCAAATTTGGTGAAGGAAATAGACATAAAAGTCCAAGAAGCACAGAGAGCCCCAAACAAGCTAGACCCAAGGAGGATGACACCAAGACACATCATAATTAAAATGCCAAAGGTTAAAAATAAAAAGAGTATCTTAAAAGCAGAAAGAGAAAAGCAGAAAGTTACCTAAAAAGGGATGCCTATAAGACTATCAGCTGATTTCTCAAAAGAAACTTGGCAGGCAGGAAGAGACTGGCAAGAAGTATTTAATGTGATGAGAAGCAACCTACAACTAAGATTACTCTATCCAGCAAAGCTATCATTTGGAATGGAAGGGCAGATGAAGTGCTTCCCAGACAAGGTAAAGCTAAAAGAGTTCACCATCACCAAGCCATTATTATATGAAATGTCAAAGGGACTTAAGAACAAGATCAAAACTATGAATACTAAAATGACAACAAACTCACAACTATCAACCACTGAATTCAAAAAATAAAAACAAAATCCAACTAAAAAAACAAGAATAGAAAGAGAATCATAGGTATGGGGATCATTTGGAGGGTTATCACATGGGAGAGGGAAGGGAGGGACATAGTGCAGGGATTAAGAAGCATAATTGATAGGAACAAAATAGACAGAGGGAAGTTAAGAATAATATAAGAAAGTGTAAAGCCAAAGAACTTATATGCATGGCCCATGGACATGAACTAAGGAAGATAGTAATGCTGGAGGGAAGTGGGGTACTGGGCAGAGGGGAGCAAAGGGAAAACAAACTGGGACAACTGTAACAACATAATCAATAAAATATACTAAAAAAATATACTAGGTATGTATAGTGATATAATAAATTAATTAATACATAACAGTTAAAATGAATGTACTATATATTTTCTAAGATTTTATTTATTTATTTTTAGAGAGGGGGAGTAAAAGAGGGAGAGAAACATCAATGTGTGGTTGCCTCTCACACAGCCCTAACTGGAGACCTGGCCTGCAGCTCAGGCATTTGCCCTGATTGGGAATCAAAGAAGTGTCCATTTAATTCCCAGGCCAGCATGCAATCCACTGAGCCAAACCAGACATGGCTGAATGTATTATATTTAAATAGATTTTTTTTTTAATTTTTTTTTTTATTTTTGGTTTTTCAATTACAGTTGTCCCATTTTCCCCCCATTTTTCTCCCCTACTCTGCCCACCCCTTCTCCTGTAATCATATCCCTCCCCGTTGTCCATGTCCATGAGTCATTTATACACATTCTTTGACTAAACCCTTCCCTTACTTATCCCTCTTCTTTCCCTCCCCCCATCCCCTATTGACTGTTATATTCTGCTCTTTGTCCTATTTAGTTCGTTTGTTTGTGTTCTTTAGTTTCCTCTATTAGGTGATATCATATGGTATTTTGCTTTCTTTACCTGGCTTATTTCACTAAGCATAATTCTCTCTAGTTCCATAAATAGATTGTTTTTTAATGTATCTAAACCAATATTTATTTATTTATTTATTTATTTTTTGGTTTTTCAATTACAGTTGTCCTATTTTTTTCCCTCATTGCTCCCCCTACCCTCCCACCCCTTCTCCCACAATCATATCCCCACCCCGTTATTCATGTACATATTTTTAATCTCAATGTTGAGCGAGAAAAGGAATTTGAGAAACAATGCATGCAATTTGCCATAATTTATTTAAACTTTAAAATAATGATATTTTATAAATTTTATGTTATTATAGGAAAAAATATACCAAACATAGTATAATAGATAATTGCAGTTGAAGGGAATGGTTTATTCCAGTGGGAGAAAAGCTAATATGATTGTACTTGAAAGTATGTGAGAGAAAAGTCAGGTTGAATTTCTAAATAAATAACTATTCCTAAATTTTATATTTTATGTTCTATATTATCTAATTTTCAATTTTTCATATACATGTTTCACTTTTTATATATTTCTATAACTTTTCTCTAATTTCTTTATCTTGTTTTAGTTATTTACCCTTTAAGTGACTTCATTAGAGCCTTGGTGACACTATTTCTTATTTTTTTATTTGATTTTAATTTTCTCCTCTGAGTTTTTGTCAATCTCCTTGAGTATACATAATTAATGTTATTAAATTATCTTTTCTGTTTCCTTTTAGGTTTTTAAATTTAATCCTTTATTGTATTTCCTCTTAAAATATCGAGAGAAACATAAAACCAGGGATAATTTTCAAATTAGTCACATGCTAGGGTTTACATTCATAATCTGTGAGAAAGACAGTTTATGATAAATCATTTAAATTATATCCTAATGCTGATGACCGAAAGTACAGTAGTACCCACCCCCTTATCCATGCATTCATTTTCTGCAGTTATTCACTTTCAACTTTTGTCTGAAAATATTAAATGAAAAACTCCTCCTCAATTCATATCATCACATATGTATGTATCATCTTACATCATCAAAAGAAAAAAGAAAAGTACAGAACAATAGGTATTTAGGGAAAGAGAGAGAGGGAAGAGCTTGAACAAAGATAGTCCAGTGAACCCAGACGACCAGATTGTGAGATGTTTATAAAAAAATGGAAAAAAACACTAAGAGGAAAGCACAAATATTGTGACATGCTTTGTTTCTAAACAAGTGTTCAATTTTATTAATTATTTCAGAAATAAAAAGTATGCAAAAATAAGATTACGTTTTTTTCTCTCAATGTGACATTTATTTTAAAGCATGGATATTTTATGTTTTATTGATTCCTTATAAACTTTATATTGTCATCAGATATGTTATTATTTCTTACTATTATTATCCTCTACTCATTTAATGTAATTATAAATTGACTATTATCAGAAAATTGTTCATTTATTCATGTCAAATTTCTAGCTTTTCACATAAACTGATGTGAGGACAATACAGTCTTTCAGGCTCCCTCACCCCAGATGCCCAGGCATGAACTGCTTAGAAATAATAATTAGATTTGCATATGCAGTACACCCATAGTTATATAAGCATTGATGTCATATTTTGGCCAGTAGCTGGCTTTGTCTATGCTTAATATATAAGAGGCAGAACCTCCACAGGAGTGTATGGCGTGCAGCGGGAGTGTTGTGCAGCAAGCAGCAGCCATGAACATCAAGGGCTGCGCAGTGAGCAGCAAGGGCACAGTTGGGTGATGGCTGGCCGCTGGTTCTGCGCGCGCCCACAGCAGAGGGCATGCATGATTGCTGTAATATCTGCAATAAAGGAATGTCAGAGATTCCAACTTTACCTCACATATTCTTCTGATTGCCAGACAAAAAAAACCTGCCTTGGTTCTGGGACAACTGAGAAGCAATGCCTTTAGAAGAAATTAAAGAGCTGAAGAAGAGATACACATAGATTGGGAATGAGCATAAAATTAGTTGGTCCTGGAATAAGGTTGATGCCTGTGTCCTATGTGACAAAGAGTTGGCTTGATATTAAACCCTCCCAGGCAATGGACACCTGGTGTCCCAAGAGACATGGTTCTCTGATAGTCAAGTTTATAGCCTCACTGAGATGGGAGAGGCCAAATTACTGACACTTCTCCCCCCTGCCCCCAACTTAATACCAAATAAGGAACAACAACCATAGAACCGATTATTAAAATAACATAAACGTGTGACCATTTTTGTCTTGGCACCTCCCCCCTACCACAATTAACCTTATTATCTCAGTCTCAGACGAATCCAGATAACATTAAACGTTTGAGTTTACCACTCAGAGGAGTGGATAAATTGGCATTTTGAAGACAAGATAACACAAAGGGAAAAAAACACATCTTTGAAAATTTGAGGTGTAGACAATACGTGGGAAACTTTATAAACAGGGTTTTTTTTTTTATTAAGAGTTGCAAGCCCCTCACCCCTGAGAAATTTAGATACACACCTCCAAGGGCAACATAGACTTGCCATTTGACTGGATGATAGTATTGGCATTTGTTTTCTGAAACAGGAAATGTTGAACATCCTCTCATATGCAGTGTAAACTGACTAAATGAAACCTTGTCATTGACCAAAATGCTAAGTATACCTGCACTGATAAATACAATTGGAATCTAATTCTGTTAAGGGCCTGTTAGACCTCATTAAAGACCACAAACTTCTAGTTATTTTCTTCACAAAATATTATATATATAGCATCAAAAAATTTCCTGTATTTCATGGTATTTCAATGTTCTTCTGTCAACTAGAAGTACTATTGGAGATATTAAAGAAACAATCTACTTATTTAGAAGTGCCTATACTGTATAGCTAAAATAAGAGTCAGTTGAGACACATGTAAGATAATTTAGAAATATGCTTCTGAGATGTGGAAGTTTTAAATATGACCTGAATAAAGCAAAAATGGAATATAAAAAAATGAAAAAGATAAACTTCAAACAAATATGATTATGATGGACTTTGTACAGTCATTTTTTTTAACCTGTTTATTTATTTATTTACTTATTTAATCACCATTTATACCCCCATAGCCTCTCCCACCTGCAGTCAGCCCTCTATCCCGCCACTGCAATCACCATCCTGTTGAGTCCATGAGTCCTTTCTTTTTTTCTTTTTTCTTTTTTAAATATCTAATCCCACAGCAAGAATCACAGCATATGGAATTCTTGGTTATTGGTTCTACTTTATAAATCCCTAAAATAAAGTTGTGCTTTATATCTATTATTAAATTTTTACTAAACAGAGATAATTAGCTGATTTGAAAGTAATAATTTTTAAATCCTCTTCAGAATTAACCTCCTCTAATGGGTACAGCTCAAGTAGTCAAATAAGCTGAATTAAATTTTGTTTTCTTTTACGTTTGTTAAGCTTTCCAGTGCATTTGAGAACTTGCTTCTTTAATTTGTCTTTAAACTAATCCCTACTTTAAATATTTTCTGAGATGGAAAAAGAGTGACACACAAACTTTTAAAATATTTCCTACTCTTGTGTTTTACAGTTTGTTACTACTGCCTTCAGAACTAGAATTTAAAATCATTTTTAGGTGGTTTGAAATTAAAATGCTTAATAAAGTTTTGGATTTGGATAAAAAATTAATATATGCCATGTTCAGGGAGTCATTAGTTGTTTTTATTTTGATAGATAAAAGCAACAGAAGAGTGTAGAATATCTTAAAGAGAGAAACACAATCAAGAAAAAACATCTTTACAGGTTAATGAGAAAGTTTCACTAGTCAGTAAATGAAAGCTGCTTATCAAAAGCATTTACTATAAAAGGAGAAAAATAATTAAAAGGCACAAAGATGAAAGATGTGAAAATAACTAAGAAAATATTATATAGAGAGTTTAAAAGTCTCTTACAAAATTAGAAATGTCATTTAATTCATAATAAAATTTATTTATCTGGAAAAGGCTATTACATTTTATATAATCTTGCATATTTTATCTTCATTTTACTATACAACTTCAAGCTCATATACTAATGCATATACCAAAATAATAATAAAAGTAAAAATTACTTTTATAACTATATAACATGTATTACATTATACATAATATAATATATATGTGACATGTATGTTATATCATTAAATTTGCCAGGTAGTATTTGGAAAATTGATAAGATCAAAATAATAAAGATGTGAGAAAATTTACAAAAAGTATTAAAATAATAAAACTCATGCATTTCCTACTGTTAAACAATTTCTTGATTTTGTGTTAAGATACAATCTTACAATTCATCATTCTGGTGAGTTAATTTTGTTAACCTTAAAAACAATTCTGTGTATAAAACAAGCCCCACATTTATAAACACACATATTTAAAAATATATATGAATTAGAGAAGTGAGGATGGCATCAAAAGTACCCATCAATATAATTTTCATAAATGTAATATATCCAAGTGTCTCCAAGAAATGTAACCAGACATCAGTATTTCATGCCCACTCTTTGGACTAAATTCTTCTGTTGATCTGCTATGGGATTTTATGCCCTTAAGTACATTAGCTGCAATTTCACTCTTCTGTCTCAATGTTTACATTTGTTAGTGCATTAGGTATCATAGCTGAGGAATGTGGCAGACTCAATTTTACTTCTATATGTATTCTCAGATCATTACTAGAAATGACCATGGGTATTAATACTTCTAAAATAATAGCATTTACTCATATCCTATATAATTTTTACTAAAAAGAAATAAAAAGATAAGTTCATCTAAGTTTCTATGACCATAGAATTAAAAAATAAATAAAACCACCATTTTTATAAAATGAATCTTGGCCCTGGTTTGTGTAACTCAGTGGATTGAGTGTCTGCCTTAAACTGAAAGGTGGCAGGTTCGACTACCCGTCAGGGCACATAACTGGGTTGTGGGTCAGGACCCCAGCTGAGGATGTACAAGAGGCAAACGGTCGATGTTTCTTTCCCTCTCTTTCTCACTCCCTCCCTTCTCTCTATTAATAAACAAACAAACAAACAAACAAACAAATAAATAAATGGATAAATAAATAAATAAATAAAAATTAATCCCGTTTTATCAATTTAGTTTTCTGTTACGGGGCAAAAAGCCTGAAAGACTTATGGAGCCTTTTCCAGATAAATAAATTTTATTATGAAAGTTTAATCTAGTAAGATGTGTTTGTTTGGACTTTCAAAAGCTGGACACCTCTGAGAAATACATTCTGAGTTAAGTACCATTGAAGCAGTTACTGATGGCTAAGCTCAGCTGCTGATACATTGAAACACTCACCCATCTGAATGTTCTTAAGCTCATGTCTGCCACCTTCTTCAGCAGATATTTCTGTCTAGTTTTTTTTTACTTATATAAGAGATTTAGAATATTCCTTATATATTCATATTTTTTATATCTTCATAATTTTGTAGGTACCTTTTTTATCATGTAATTTCAAAGATATTTCTTTATTCCACAATCACAGAAAATGATTTTATACTTACTAGAAAAGTCCACAGACCTACTATGGTCTTCAGGATTCCAAAACCTGTTCTATATTTCTAGTCAAATCAGTGTAATCTAAAATGCCTAGTTATCTACCACCTTTGCTGTTTGTTTCCTAAGAGAATAATTAAAAACCATTTTGTTGATACCAATTATTATGCACTGCAAATATTAGAATTTCTGTTAAAAAAAATTTCATAAGATTTGGGAAGGTTCTTAGCTTTAACATGTGCTGCACATCCTTTAAGTTTATTAAATGTGCTTAACTGTTGCTTTGCCACAGGACTTGAAAGATGTTTGTTAGGTTAAATACGAGAATCCTCTGGGACATGCGCTATTCCAAGACTATCTGATAACTGTTTATTACCTGATCTGCAGTGGATAAGCAATATTTGACATACTGTTAAACAAGTTACAAAACGGTTTAGGTGTTTTAAAACTTAAGTGGTGAGTTAAATTAGGTGCAAATTACTAGTGATGGGCAATAAGAAAACATATCTGTTGGCAATTAAACAGAAAAAATCAAATACTGGTAGTTCCCCACATATAGTTTGATAAGCACTGACTATGATTATACTGGCTTGATTTAGGTTTGTCACACAAAATTTTGTGTCTAAATATTTTAATTCTGTTTCCAAATAGAAAGTTAATAAAAATAGTAAAAATGTGGTGTTAGGAGGAGAAGGTAATCCAAATCTAAATATGATGTGTGAAATACAGATGAAAATGGTTTGCTTTAATAGGCATTTTTGAAAAGTTAATTTTTATTTTTGAGAAAATAAAATACAAAATGAAGGATCTAGCATAAATAAACATATGTAAGTAACGTATATTTCATAAAGGATAACTTCTAATTTGAATGCAATACTACTGTGTAACATGTTCAATAATTAAATAATAAAATATTTCCAACCTGAATGATGAATGTGACATCTGCAGTCATTAAAATTTAATCTTCTATAAATGATTCATAATTCTAATGATAATTACTGAATTTCACCCATTACCTGCTGCAAATAAAAGGAAACTGTGAATCTTCAATGACAACTCATTTCACCATATATCAGATTTCTAAAAACAGATGATCGTGTGGTTAAAAAGTAGTGATTGATGGAGTATGGGTTTTGCTTCTTTATTTCATTAATAATTAATAATGGGGACTAAAAAAGAAAAATAAAAGAGTCCCTGAAGTACCAACTGTAGTGGTTTTAAGATATTGCATAACTAATGGCCTGTTTTATATGTAAACTGTATCTATTGGTAAGGATTAAGTACTACAAGGCATTTGTTATTTCACTCTGTCTAGCTCTTTAACCTCTCTATTTAAGTACTACAAAATGTTGAGTTAGTGAGGCTCATACTGTTATTAGCTTCTGTTTATAATTCTACATGCAGTCAGAGAATTTTCTGAAGGAAACTGGGTTTTGAACTACATGTCCAAAAAATAAAATGTCTCAATAGTTTGTTCATGTATTGAATATTTTTATTAGAATAATGGTGGTAAATTATTTGGTTCTATTTTAGTGTTTGGAGCCACACAGAGACAAACTCATTTATAATTTTGTATAAAATAATAAGTATTTGCATAGGAAAGTATTGCATGTAAACAAGGGACCTAAAATGATAAATGGGATTATAAAGTCTAAATGACAATTGGAGAAAAACTCAAATTATTCTTTTTGGCCTGAACTTTCTCATTTATCTCTTACAAGATAGTAAGAAAATTAGTTGTGAAATATTTTGTACTGAGGCTTGAACCTTCAGATTACTAAATAAACTTAATTATCTCTAATAAAAGCAATGGGATTCATCCTTGGGCCACGGAATTAAAATGTATCTTATTTTTCTGATTTAAGTCCATGATACTTAGGGGATTCATCACATTGTATTTTCAGAAAAAATGAGAATTAAAAGATTATACAGTTGGTACCAGATAATGGCCGTGACTTTGTGTTTCAGAATGTTTACAAAAATAAATAAATAATCCCGCATCCATGAGTATTTTAAATGATGAGCCAATAAACTGCACACACACATTAAAAGCACTACTTGCTAGACTCAGTGAGGAAACAACACAAAATAAAATAACTCACCATGAGTAAAAACGATTCATATTTTAGGACACTAAAAAGTACCTGCACAAAGGGAAAATTTTCCATTTGCTGGGAAGTAGCAGTATTTAGTGTGTATCGCTGACTTGCTATATGTTTGGCATATACTTTGGAAGGACATTTTAGTCTTCAAGGTAGTATTATTAATGATTGAGTAAATTGATTCTCTATGGAGGGAGGATTCTGCATTACTCATAAAGAATGTAAATTATGCTTCTTCTTTATGTTTTTTTTTTTTTTTAATAAAGTATAGTCCACAACAAGGTGGCTACTATCCATTTCATTCAGGACTTTAAACTTGGGATATTGGCAGGATGAAGAAAATAAATCATAGTAAATCTGGCATAGCTGAGGATGAAGTAAAGGATTTTTCAATGAAAGTTATATTATTATTTTGAATGGAGAAGGGGTTTTCATTATTTTAAAATTTTGTATAAACACAACATTGATAGCATCTGCATCACAGTAATGATGTCATAATTATTAAACCTAACAAAAGAGAGGGACAATTTTCTTGTGATATAGAAACTAAAAAGTGAAATGAATGTACCTTCAACAAAAATATTGGCTTTCTTTCCTTCTTCCCTTCTTCCCTACCTCCCTCTCTCCTTCTTCTTCTCTCTTTCCTTTCTTTTTCTCTTACTCTTCTTTTTTCTACTCCTCCTTCTTTACCAAGGGGTTATCTGTCTTCTCAATATTACTAAGATCTTTACTACTAAAGACTTGACTAAGTATAACTGATAAACTTTAATTGTAAACACAATTATTGTGGTGAGTCAAATAAACATATGTTGGAAGACAAGAAAATTATACAAAAAGAAAGGAAATAAAATTATTTTTAAAGCTACTTCAAATACTTTGCAGAAGAATGCACTACATAAAACATGCATATTACAAGAGCAGTCAAAATATGCTCTTTTGGGGAAATTATGCATTAATGTTATAATGCTATACACAATTTTTCTTTAAAATTTTATGAAAATTGGAAATAAATATTTGTGTTTGTGCTATCTGGGTAAAATAAACCCTTTAAAGTTAAGAACACCTGGCTGGTGCGGCTCAGTGGATTGAGTGCCAGCCTGTGAACCAAAGGGTCGCTGGTTCAATGCCCAGTCAGGGCACATGCCTTGGTTGCAGGCCAGGTCGTCAGTTTGGGGTACACAAGAGGCAACCACACATTGATGTTTCTCTTCCTCTCTTTCTCCCTCCCTTTCCTTCTCTCCAAAAATAAATAAATAAAATCTTTTAAAAAATAATTTATTTTTTTGTTTGTTTATTTATTTTCAGAGAGATGGGAAAGGAGAAAGATAGGGAGAGAAACATCACTGCGTGATTGCCTCTCACTCGCACCTCCAACGGGGGGCCTAATGTACAACCTAGTCATGTGTCCTGACTGGGAATTGAACCAGCGACACTTGGTTTGCAGGCTGATGCTCAATCCACTGAGCTACAGCAGCCAGGACTTATAAAATCTTTAAAAAAATAAATAAATAGATAATAAATTTAAGAAAAAAATAATTAGCTAAGTGTATACTTACTATTGCCTAAGGCAACTCCTGCGGCGCACCTGAACCCAAGCTGTATCGACTCCGTCTTTCCCTTGGACCCTTCAGCTGCGAAGAGAGGGGGGGGTCTGCTTCATGGGCAACAGCAGACCCTCCATATTACCCTGCCCAGGCTCTGTAGCTTCAGCGTCATCGCAAGATGTCGATTCAACACGGGAGGAGACAGATACCATGTCACTCCCGAGTCGGACTGCACAGCCATTCTCGGCGGTGCAGATAGACTCTGAAGAAGCTACACCATCGTCTCTTGAGACGGACGGCTGCCGACGACGACGACTATTGCCTAATCAGTAAGTATGTAATAATAAATATCTATTCAATAATAATATACATATTGGAGAGAGACATCATTATATTGAAGAGAAATTTATTTCAAATTATGAGTTATATTGGTAACTATCATTTAGTATATGTAATAGTTAAGTGCAACTCTCATAGAGTGCTGTATTGATGATCTAAAACTTTGATCATATACCTAATCCTACTTAACAAATTTTTCAGATTTATGAAATAAAATAGTTTATTAGTTTTGTTCAGTAAATGTTAATACAATAAAATAATCATTTCACATTTTTAACTATGAAAGAGACTCTCAGATAGAAGAAAATCTGGAAAAAAACCAAAATGCACGTGAAAAATTGCTTAGGCATTATAATCCTTTTAAGAATAAAACTATAATATTGATTATGAAATGTAATTTAAAGAAACTTTAAAAAGAACAAAACCAGTTTTCTCTTTAGAAAACTAAATAGCATACATACACTTAAGTTTAAAAAATGCAATTGATCCCTCCATTATCCACCACTGACTTTATATGGGTAATTTAAGGTACCATGCTTCACAAAAGCACCTCTTTAAATGCTATTTAAAATTAAATAATTATTTTTTAAATCAATAAAATAATGTTAGAGGTCAATAAATGACATCAATATAAATGTATAAAAGTCACTCTGTTGGATAGATATAAATGGTAGATAGGTAGATATAATGATTGATTGACATGTATACATCTATATTATCTCTCTATGTATGTGCATATATTAAAATAACTTTATGTTTAGGGAATTCAAAAAGAATAACAAGATTAATTTTGTTTTGAAAAAAGGGAGAAACTATGTTTTTCCTCTACATAAATTTATGTTCAATATAAATAAGAGCCCCTTTCTATTTCTTCGATCTACCAGTATCTTTTCTCCATAGCCACACCTATATTCAGCTCAAAGATTTATTGATTAAATTATAGCTATTCTTAAAATTCTCCCTAAGACCAAAGCCCATAAGTTTAGCACATATATTTTCTTCTATGTAATTTATTGTTTCAGGTTTTATTTTAGGCCTTAGATCCATTTTTAGTTAATTTTTGTGAAGTGTGACAAAAGACATCCTATTTACATTCTTTTGCATGTGGCTTTTCAATTTATCCAGTACCATTTATTGAAGAGGCTTTCTTTTCTCTATTGTAAGTTTTTGGCTCTTTTGTTGAAAATTATTTTCCAATAAACATGTGGATTTATTTCTGGGCACTCAATTCTGTTCTATTTGTCTCTGTATCTATTTCTCTGCCAATACCTAGTTGTTTTGATCATTGTCACTTTGTAGTATAATTTGAAGTCAGAGAGTGTGATACCTTTGGCTTTGTTCTTTAATCTCAGGATTTCTTTGGCTATTGAGGGTCATTTTTGGTTTCATGCAAAAGTGACTGTTTGTTGTTATATTTAGTTTTAAAATGCCATTGGGATTCAGATGTGATTGCATTAAATGTGCATATTGCTTTGAGTAATATGGCTATTTTAATAATGTTGAGTCTTCCAATCTATGAACACAGAATATCTTTCTATTCCTTTCTCTCTTGTTCAATTTCTTTTAATTGTTAGTGGGAATGTAAACTGTTACAGCTACTATGAAAAATAATGTGGAAGTTCTGTAAAATAAAAGCATAGAGTTACTATATGACCCAACAACCCCTATTCTGGGGTTTTCAAAAAAATATGAAAACATTTATTCATAAATATATATGCTCCTCTATGTTAATGCCAGTATTATTCATGTTGGCCAAGGTATGGAAACAACCTAAGTGTCCTTTGATAGATAATTAAATAAAAAAGATATAGTACATATATATATACAATGAGATACTACTCAGCTATAATAAGAGATGAAATACTGCCATTTGTGACAATATAAATGAATTTTGAGAGTATTATGCTAGACAAAATAAGTCAGAGAGAAAAAAATCAGGAACCATTTGATTTTACTCGTATGTGGGATATAACTAAAAGCAACAGATAATCAAACAAGGTAAACAAACAAACAAAAACTCAGACACAGACAACCTTATGGTGGTTACCAGAGGAAAAAAGGGGTGGGAGGGTAGTAATGGGTAAAGGTGGTCAAATATATGGTGATGGAAGATTTGACTTTGGGTGGTAAACATATAATGCAACATACAGATAATGTATCAAAGAATTGTATACTTGAAACCTAAATAATATTATTAACTGTCATCCCAATAAATTTAGTTTAAAAATTATAGCTATTCCAAATTGTTTTTGCATTTTCGGAAGTGGATATTTAAGGTTTCAAACCTGCTGCCTTTAAAATCTTTAAGGGGAAGAAAGAAAAAAAAAGTGTAGGAAGAAAGAAAAAATGCACAGTAAGTTATCTTCCTTGCCCTAGAAAATGGGATAAATTGTTGTTTATGTTATTAACACAACTTAAGCTCCTGTCACCTTAATTATAATATAATTTTTTTTCCTCTGGAGGAACACAAGGTAAATTTAATGGTTATCACTGTCTTTTTGAAAACACATTATATAGAAGTCAATCTATTGTAAAATATTTCTGTGACCTAATTTCCAAAATATCAGAAATCTCTGACAGCATTCAACAATTAAAAATAACTATCCATTTGGCCTGTACTGCATGACAACAGTGTGTTGTTGCCATTTAATGTGCTAAATAAACCTGCTGCATGATATGGAAAATGGGAGTACCACAAAAAAAGTTTAACCTGTATATTGTATAACAGTTTTTAAGAGTTGACTGTAACATGAATTTACATATTTATTTTAATATCCTTTTGAAATAGAGTGAAAACAGTATATTTCTCAAAATTTTAGATTAGAATGGGAATTGAAATACACATGGTTTCTTTTCCAAACCTTGTTTTTTAGAAGTCTGTGAAACATATAAGATACAGCTGTCATAAGACTCATATTCCATATTCTATGGGGCTGAGGAAGTCTAGAATATTAGCGACCTGAGGGATTGCTGAAGTGGAGTCCATGCACATGCCCTGCTGCATGTGCGACCTCACACTAAAGTGATCACTGAAAGAATAACTTTTTAATGATTGCTTTTAAAAATTATTACACAGTTTGGATTCCTTAAAAACCATAAATGCTCTGTAAGAAGAGACTCGGTGAAAGAATGATATAAGAAGTAACTGCTTCTCTATGAGTCTAGTAGCCTTGCTTTGAAGTGGGTTAGTAAAAAGAATTTTTAAAATTATTTTGATCAATGACATTACTATTAAATTAAATACATGGATTCAGAAAATGAATACCTCAAATAATAATTTGGTGAGTTATTTTCTGTTTACTTATAAATATTTTTAGTTATATTCCATATTTGACAAAGCAACCACTTCTCAGCATTGTTGGTAAGTTTCCATAATGGTACCCCTAAGAATCCAAAAGATTATTGACATCTAATGAAAAGTACATTGAAAAACTAGGGAATCAGGGAAAAAAAGTAAATATTTGTTTGATTATACTTAAGAATATAAAAATAAATTATTATAGGGAGAGCATTAATGTAAGAGTATGTTGTCTATTATAAATGCTAGATCTATATACCTGTACCCAAATATTGTGCATGTATACTATATTTGATATGTTAATCACAATTTACCATAAGCATTTCATCATATTCCCCTACTTTTTGAAAGAATACATACTTTAATGATTTGTTATAACCATCCAAACACTGTCATTCTAAGTATTAATATTTTCTTGAAACAAATTTCTTAAAACAGTAGATAGCGAATATCAAAAGTTATCTCTTAAGAGTAGAAAGATAAAGCCTGTGGTTATTGAATAAGAAGAAAGAATTTTAAGTGAAATGCATGCAAATATATAATACTTTGAGCTGTAAAAGCTATGTGGAAAGAATATTTTGCTTTTCAGTTATTGGAAGACCTTATCAGAGGAACTTGTTGGTGAATTAAACAATTGATTTATGTTTGCAGCTGTGTATCCTCATTTAGCTATGTTCTGTGTTTGCTCTGAACATCTGGAAAAAATAAGAAAGCATTTTCAAATAAAACAATAAACACTGGAGCAGAAATCAGAGAGCTTTTGAATCAAAACAAAATATTCCTTGGAAATTTAGTTTCAGGCAATCCTAGGGTGTCCAGATGCTTATGTTAGATTGTCTCTTTAGACTTCAATGACATTTAACATAAATATTAATGACAATTTCATTAAAATCTTATGTCCTACACAAGTGGATTATTTTTTATTCAGTTTTGCAATTCAAAATTAGTTTCCTTTTGAATATGCAAACATCATTGAAAATGGCAATGTGTGGCATATAGCTTATTACATGCATGGAAAAACCAACATTTTTTGAATTATAGGTATTTATATGTAGGGATAATAGAACAGATCCACATTTGATATCAAGAGTATTAATATGTTCAGGCAAATCTGAAAGACGTTATCATGTGTGAAAGTGTCAGAACAAACAGAACGTCAGATAACATCTCAAGTAAACACACTCAAATCACATCTTCAGGAAATATTTCTCCTGATTCCCTTCTCCATTATATTAATTAATCATCACTAATGTTTCAATACACCAAAAATTAATCATGTAGGAGGAAATCTCCTGATTGTGTCAATTTTAGTGACCGTACTTCAGTCAGTATAATAGTCTTACTGTAAGTGGTCCCTTTACAGAAAACATATAAATACTAAGGTTCCCAGCATTATGATATCATAGCACCTATAAATACAATGAGAAGAGGGATACATCCTTTTAAATTGAGAGTTTATAGTTCTCTTATGGATACCTTCCAACTGAAGATGAACATCTATAATTCTTCTTTGACAGAATAAATTAGAAGTCCATGATTTCTATCATGTATTATAGTAAAGTCCAGATATCTTAATCCATATGATTCACTGTTGATGAACTGACTTAATTTTTACACCCTGGGGAAACTTCTAAACTATTGTTGGTAAATTCAAGTGATACTAACAAGATAATAAATGTGACCCAGTAATTTTACTAGGTGATTACTGCCATTCAAATATGTAATATTCTTATATTTACTCATCTCTAATAATAAACAGAAAAGAAAAACAAAGTTTCTCTGTAATAGGGAGAGAAAAGAATGGGGTCTGAAAACAATGCCTCCAGTAGTAGATCATTTGTGTGTGTGTGCTTTAGAAGCCATACTGTTCTGTATGACAGATATATAATTTAAGATAAATTCATGTGGTGTATATAGACATTTTCTCTACATTTTAGTAGGCCCCAACATTCTTTTATTTCCCCTTCTTCCCATCTGATAATTTACTCTTTATGATAACTATTTCTGTTTTTAAAATGTCACATTAATAATATGATGATATCTTTAAAATGTCAAGCAGCTAAATATCACAATTTTTGCTGTATACTACATATCACTCTTTTGCATTATGAATGCATAGTGGTTATTGACTAACCACATGAAAGGCCATTTCTAAAGTAACCTGTTCCAGGTCATAAGTGATCCATGGATGCTCTGCTCTTACAAATATGTCAGATATGTTCACAATTGGCAATATAAAACCATTGCTGGAACATGTAACTAGTTAATCTTAAATTTTATTAAAACAACTCTTATTCTTAGACTAATGGTAAAAAAAAACATAGGAGGTTTGCATAATTTCTAGAAACCTCAGAATTTAGAAAGAAAGGTCTGACTTTAAAGTGATTTAGTTGAGTTACAGGATAAAGGACTTGAATCCAGTTCACAGGATTAAGATGGACAAAGAAGGGCCGTGTGTGTGTGTGCATGTCAGAGACAGAGAGAGACCTAACTGCTCAACGTCTCACACATAGCCAAATGGTACTATTATGCAGTTTTTATTTAACTCTGTTCATTTCCATTGTTATAAAAATTAACACTTTAAGAACAAACATGGATATTTTATAGTCTCTTTCTATAAGGCTTTTCCCTTTGAGTCTTAACAAAAATTGTGGTCAGGCAGGGATTTTGTAAGAAAGAAAAATATATTGGCTGGCGTTTTAGAGTTATGACCATCATGATTGTGCTTGTTATGTAAAAAAGCCAAAATAACAATTGCTCAAACATATTTTTGAGGACTTGCTAAAATATCAATATCAATAGATGCTTGAGCTATTGGTATTAATCATTCCATTTGCCTTTCATAGTAACCACTGATTCTATTTTAATCCCCTTTTAATTTCTGTTATATTCACCTATACCACACTACCCCATCATCTTCTCCTCCCTTTCCCTCCAGAATACCCCAAACGAAGGACTTCTAGTTTTATGGCGTAGAGAGGCAGTTTAAAATGAAATATCATATGATCTCACTTATAAGAGGAATCAAATGAACAAAATAAACTAATGAGCAAAATAGAACCAGAGGCAAGAAATCAGAGAACAGACTAACAGCTGTAATCAGAGAGATGGGGACTGATTGAAAGAGATTAGTCAGAGAACATACAATGAAGGACACATGAACATGGACAATGGTGTGAGGATTACGTATGGAAATGGAGGGCGGGCTGGGTGGAGGAGGGCAAAAGGGAAAAAAATGGGACAACCGTAATAACATAAGCAATAAAACATCAAAATGAAAAAAATAAGAGCTTTAAATAAGCTACAAATTGTGGGAGAGGAATATTACTTCTCAGCCACAATAATAAATAGTGGTCTTCACAGCAAAGAGGCAGGAAGTAATAGAGGGATTCAAGTATTTCCATCTGATATTTACAAGAGTGTTGATTTTCATGTTGTTACTTAATTTTAATTTTTACTTCTAGAATTTCACTTTTATATTTTTATATATTCAGTGCACCTTCCAATGCTTAATCTCATTTCTTTGCAAGAGATAAAAATGAAGATAATTAAGATAACAATGAAATGCTACTTGGTGACTACAAAATTAGGTAAAAAAAAATTTCAAATAACTTTGATGAGACCAGCAGTCTCTCTCTGTGGCTGGTGGGAACGTGGATTCAGACATTCTCCCTGGAAAGCACTTGTATTCAGCAGGAACCTTGGAACAGTAATTCTACCTATAGAAATTTATCCTAAGGAAATGGAATTTATGCCACAAAGGTATTCATGGAAGCATTATTTACAATAGTGAAATGTCTGCATAGCCCTAAATATCCACTGTTGGTAGAACAATTGAGAAGATTTTGGTACAACAATGTGTGGAATTCCATGTAGCCATTGCAAATGATGTTTGTGAAGAAGAATGTATAATGACACAGGGAAATGTTTGTGTAACAAGTGCAAAAAGCAGAGTTCCAAACTGTGCATATAGTGTAATCTGTTGTGTTAAAATATATCAGGAGAAGACTGAAAAGAAAACCAAAATGTCTATAGGAGTTTTCACTAGGTGCAAAATTTTATTTGGTTTTTACTTTCTTCCTTGTGTTGTTTTGTGCTTTCCAAATTTTTTATAGTAGACATGAAACATTTCCATTCCAGTAAAGTCATAAGATGGGGACTGACACTTATTAAGGTCCATTTGCTGGTAGATGCCTTATATACCTTATTTCATTTACTTCTCATAAAAAACTTATAGGTAAATATTATCTGCCAGATTATGGCTGTAAAACTGAGCCTCATTCATGTTACAAAGCTTGCTCAAGTTCACTGCCTCTTAAATATTTGTGTCCTTTCCCTTGCATTTAAATTAGTAATTTTATAACTCTTCTTGTATGGTTGTTTATATACTAATGATTAGTTTTACTATTTTTTTAATATAAAGACTTCAAACATATATCAAAGAAAGAAAAAGAATATAATGAACTTCCATCTACCTTCACTCAACCTCAGCAACTATCAAACCATAACTACATCCTCCTTTGCTACTCCCAGATTATTTTGAAGCAAATCTCAGACATATCACTTAACCTATAAGTAGTTTAGTATGTGTGTCTAAGAATATATATTTATTTTATATTTAAGTATATATATATTTTAAACAAAATTATAATACCACTCGTCGGCAGCCGTCCGTCTCGAGAGACGATGGTGTAGCTTCTTAAGAGTCTACGAGAGACGATGGTGTAGCTTCTTAAGAGTCTATCTGCACCGCCGAGAATGGTTGTGCAGTCCGACTCGGGAGTGACACGGTATCTGTCTCCTCCCGTGTTGAATCGACATCTTGCGATGACGCTGGAGTGTCCTCTCCAGTGAAGCTGAAGCTACAGAGCCTGGGCAGGGTGATATGGAGGGTCTGCTGTTGCCCATGCAGCAGACCCCCCCCTCTCTTCGCAGCTGAAGGGTCCAAGGGAAAGACGGAGTCAATACAGCTTGGTTTCAGGTGCGCCGCAGGAGTTGCCGGTGTTGACTACAGCGTCAAACCGCCTTAGGGACTCCGGCTCCGGATTTTCTGTCGGGGTTTACTCCCTTAGCCTTTCCCCTGAAGAGGTATGCCGCAAGGCAGCGGAGGTTTTTTGGAGTCAGAGTTTTCCACTATGACACATTAATAATGTAACAGTAATATAATATCAAATATTCAGTCATTGATAAATTCCCAGTTATCTCATAAATGTATAATTTTATATTTACTTTGATTCAGGATACAAAGAGGTTCCACACGTTATGATTGATTGATATATTTTTTGCCTCTTTTAAAACCATATGTTCATCTTCTATTTTTTTCCTAGAAATCAAATTGTTGAAGAAACTATATCACTTGTGTTGGAAAATTTCCTATAGTCTGAATTTTGCTGAATGTTTCCACATGCTCTAATTTAAATGGGTTTCCTTTTCTTCTATAAGTTTCATAAATTAGCATTAGATCAAGAGACTTGAACAGATTTTGGTTTCAATTCTTTTTAAAGTAAATTGTAGGCGATGTTATGTTCTTCCATCAATAGACACATAATATCTGCTTGACTATTTTGTTTCTCTTAGGTGTTGATATCAATACCTTATTTTATTTGTTTATTGGAGTTAAAATAATAACTTTAATTTTGTCATTTCTTTTACTAGTTTACTTGTCTATTTCTAAGAGAACTTTTTTTGGTCTGCTGTTTAGTTATATAGTGGTACAATTTGTATTGGAAAAAGAGAATTAAATACTTAATTCTTTCCCATTAATTATCAGTTTCAAAACAGTGAGTCATTTCCTCACACTCTTTAACTACAGCTAGTTAGTATTGTCCCATTATGACTGCACACATTTAAACATGTATCTCTAATCAATTGCAGTTATTTTATTTATTTATGCACCCCCCCTTTTTTTTTTGGTCTGTATGGTATTTCTACTTGGCCTTTTGATATTACCAGAGTGAATTTTGATGGTTCTTTACTGTCTGAATTGACAGTATGTTACAGGTTTATTCTATATATTTAACTTTCCAGAGTTGGAATCAAAACTTCTCTAACAAGCCTTAGTTTGGTAGGAAATATTTGCTATTTAATGACTTTCAAATCCCTATTGCTGGTCCAAGCTAGCACCTTAAACTCATAGTAAAACAGTCAAAAATTCCTATTGAGATATGCTCCATAAGTGTCCAAAAGTGAATTTAACTTTGTATCCCCATGAAATTATAACTATAACAACACAATATTTTCTCATATTCCCAGTATTAACACTCAGTCACTCATGCCAGATACTCTGGAATTAGTCTAGATAATTTTCTTTTTATTATATTTAGTTCTCAAATGCTTTTAATGCCATTTCCAAAATGTTCACAATTCTACCCCTTCCATTTCAGCAATTCTATCATCTTATCAACCTATCATTTGTATCACTTTTTATAGTTTTGGTCTCCCTCTAACAGACTATAGAGAACACTGCTTGCTACATTAAAGAATGTAAACTTTTTTCTATAGGAAGTTGAGGCATGTTTGAAAGCTGTCCAGGTTCTAGGGTACCACACTTTTAAATTCACTTCTACCTTACATGTAGATTATTCAGTCTAAAATATAGATATGGGATATAGACCCCTTTTAATGTCTCCTCATTTCAACAGTGTGAGACCCAAGTTCCCTAGAATCTCTCCCTATATATTTCCTGACTCCTTGTGTCCTCAAAACTCAAAATGACAACTATGTAGACACTTTTGTTTCCCTTTAGGCACACATGGTGATCTTTTTGGCTCTTCTGCTTCAAAGATGTCTCCTGAGTAATAAAAATCTCCTCAGCTCAAGTGTCAGGACAAACTGGAAGTGTGAGAAGTCTTCAATTAATGAGAATGGAAGGGGGTAGAAATTTGGTCCAAACCCATGTTATCTGGAGAGGCCATTCTAAGGTGCATTTAACACAAATAGTCAGAAGACTTCAAGGAGAATCAATCACCAGTTTCCCAGTGAAATAGTAGTTGACAATGTCACTTTGATTTTCCTCTTTCTTCATCCTGTTTCCTCCTTCCCATCACCCTCCATAAGCTCTCTGCCTACCTGTTGACTCTGTATGCTATACAGACTGTATTAACATTCAGACTCTGTCTGTATTAATATACTTTTGAGAGAACTGAAACTAAAGTAACAGTTTATCTGCACAGACACAACGTCAGTCAGTAGGCATTTCTTCCTCATCTCTGATTATCCTGATTTCTAAGGGGAGGCATCTATTGCTGGCCAAAGCTTAAATTAATGGTCAATAAGAAAGCACTTAGCCCTGGTTGGTGGGGCTCAATGAATTGAGTGCCTGAGAACCAAAGTGTCACCAGTCTGATTTCCAGTCAGGGCACAAGCCTGGGTTGCTGGACAGGTCCCCAGTTGGGAGCACAGCAGAGGCAACCATTGATGTTTCTCTCCCTCTTTTTCTCCCTCCCTTCTCTCTCTCTAAAAATAAGTAAATAAATAAAGTGTTAAAAAAAACAAAAACAAAAACAAAAACAAAAAACACAAGTTGGACCCAAAGAGGATCATACCAAGACACATCATGATTAAAATGCCAAAGATTAAAGATAAAGAGAGAATCTTAAAAGCAGCAAGAGAAAAGAAGAGAGTTATCTACAAAGAAGTTCCCATAAGATTTTCAGCTGATTTCTCAACAGAAACTTTGCAGGTTAGAAGGGATTGGCAAAAAGTATTAAAAGTGTTGAAAAGCAAGGTACTACAAACTAGATTACTCTGTCCAGCAAAGCTATCATTTAGAATTGAAGGGCAGATAAAGCGCTTCTCAGACAAGGTAAAACTAAAGGAGTTCATGAGCACCAGACCATTATTATATGAAACGTTAAAGGAAACTAAGAAAAAGAAGATCAAAACTATGAACATTAAAATGGGAGCAAATTCACACTATCAGCAACTGTATCTAAAAACAAACTAAGTAAGCAACCAGAACAGGTACAGAATCATAGATATAGAGATCATTTGGAGGAATATCAGCTGGGTGGGGAAATGGGTGAGAATGGGGAAAAGGGTGCAGGGATTAAGACATACAAATTGGTAGGTACAAAATAGATAGGGGGATGTTAAAAACGGTATAGGAAATGGAGTTGCCAAAGAACTTATATGCATGCCCATGGACATGAACTAAGGGAGGGGATTGCTAGAGGGAATAGGGGTACTGGGCAGATGGAGGTAAAGGGGGAAAAATTGGGAAACTGTAATAGCACAATCAAAAGAGCATAGTTTTAAAAAAGAAATAAAGCACTTAAAGCTGTTATTGAAGTATAAGCTTTTAATAAGGGTAGGTTAATGATTACCTATTTAAACTTAAAAATATTTTATGAATAACAAAACTGAGACAAGAAAAAGTTAAATAATTCCTCTAAGATGACACAACTAGGTGTGAGAGATTGAATCTGTGAGTCAATATTATTTCTCTTAATACTGAAATAGTTTTGAGAAATAAATAAAATTAATAAAAGAATCAAATTTGATTAAATAAATAAATAAAATTAGTGGGTGAAGAAAATATACTTCCCAGCTTCAATTATTCTAATGATTTTCCATTGTACTTAGCATAACATGCCTAATTTCTACAGTGCACTATACAATGTTTAACTTTGTACATTCTTCACCTATCTTGTCATGCTCTTCACAGCTTTACCCCACTCCTCCCTCCATTAGAATTCTTCTGTTTTTTAGAACACAGCATCCTGCTAATATCTTAGGAACTTTTTCCATATGTTCCTTTGCTTGGCTGGTATCTTTCCTTAGTTAGTCAACATTTTCATATCTTTTAGCTTTGAATTTTAATGTTCTTTCTGCAGGGAAGTTGTTTCTGACCACATGGATCAGGTTACATTGAACTGAAGTGCATCACAGAACTTTATTCATAAGTATTTACTGAGTGCTTAATAAATGCCAGACACTGCTCTTGGTTGTTGTGTATGCAGCACATGATTTCTGAGCTCATCTAGCTTATGGCCTGCTAAGTATTTGGTTAAGGTGTGTCTTTTGGCAAGACTCTAAGCTCTAGTAAAATAAATTGTGTATATGTTATGAATCACATAAAAGTTGCTCTATAAATAATTGCTGAATTTTTTGATGTCCATGAAATGTTTTGAAAATATGGGCAAGCTTCAGTAGCATTTTATTCTGAAAGCTCATTTTTCTCTCTTTTGAGTTTTATATAAATGCACATATTAAAAAATATACAAATTTAAAAATACTTGAGAAAGTATCAAATACGGGGTAGTACATGTACAGGAAAAGAGCAAAATTCTTGAGGTGCATATTCACCTTGCTCAAAGGGAAGGTCCTCATACTTGATATATTGTCTTGTCAGTGAGTAGTAATTCTTTTTAACTGACTAAGACATTATGCTAGGCGATAAGTATGAGTTGATGTATGCCTAATATGATGCCTAGTACCACCCAATAACCACACATGCCTCTTATTATTTTAACATCTTTCTTTTTTCCCGCATAGCAATATTTGAAAAAGGACTGATTCTAATAACTTCTGAAACTTCATCTAAGTCATTATTTGGTTCAGTTAGTGGCTTCCTTAATCACACATACTCTTACCAAAATAAAATAAAATAAAATAAAAACAAATAAAATAAAATAAAATTTAAAAGGAAAGTAACTTTTGTCTGTTCCTCTTGGTGTCCTTAGGCTATAAGGAAAGAAAATTTATCAGAGTTTTACAGGCATTCTGGGAACTGGCCTATTTTGCAACACTGGATGTGTCCTTACATGAAGTGTCCTCTGGTGTATAGAAGCAACTGCTGGATCATTCTCCTGAGCCCTGGAAGCAATTGTTAAGCTGCCATTTGCTCACAAGCAATAACCTGAGAAATGCAGTTCTCTCTTGTGCCACTCCTCTGTGGGGTGGAGCCTTATAAGTCCCACTACACACAATGCTCCTAAATAGTTTTGGGTGGGCCATACTGGTCTCATCACTGAGGAGCCACACGCCTTATCTGAGCTGGCTGATGTGCTGCTGTTCCTGCATGGCCTCTGAAGTATTAACTTGTTGCACGTGCTGCCTTAGCTGGCTGTGTTAAAAGGCTCTCAGAGATTTAACAAGCCCATTTGTCATCAGATGCTCCCTGAAAGACACATACTTCTGTGGCACTTTAAATTTTTGCTATGTGATTGATTCTTTAGTTGTTAATAATTATAAATTATCAGTAAACTTTCTTTATCAAATAAAGAACAAAAAGCCCTACAAGAAATTGTCTTCTATCCGGAGTCTGCTATTTCTATTCTAAAATGAGGGACATTATTTTGATTGTATTACAAACACCTCATCTTTAGATTTGTGTTTAATATTGTCATGGAAAAGTCCCACAAGGTCACTCAGCTAATATTCTTGTTTATCACAGACAAAAATGGTACAATCTATTTTTATTGAATAATTTAAAGCAGCTTAAAGAATTTTTTCAAATGTCTTAGAAATTCCCAGAAATGCAAATATGGGTGTGCCATGACATCAGCTTCATTTTTACATCTTCCAGGTTGGGGGTTTATTATGAGGTTGACTTTTCTTCACCTGTAAAGATTCTGTAGCATAGTGGAAAAAAATAAGTACTTTTAGGATCCCTGAGATATGAGTTCAATTTCCATTCCACATCCACAGTCTATTTGATGTTTGAACTTGTGCATGCTGCTTATCTTCTAGTCTCATTGTTCTCTCTATACCTTATAATAGGGTTGTTTAGGTTATAAATAGTATAATAAATATTGGCTTATTGCAAACCCTTGATAATCAGCAGTCATTATCATTATCAAATATGAAGTTCTCTGGGAGGATTTTGATTAATTGTACTAACAAGTAAGTAACTGTGGAAAGGTAGGTACATTAGAGCTGTTTTGGCTGCTCTGATATTCTTGCCATTCTCTGGGTCAGATGCGTTATTGAATTTTCTGTCACCCTTCTGACATTAAATGGGAGAAAAGGCAAGTAGGAAATAAATTATTTATTTATGAAAAAGTCTTAGAATCAGAAACCATTGTATATGAGATATCAGGTTGGCCAAAATTGATTTATATGACACTTAGCAACAAAAAAGAGCAAGAGATTTGCACTTAGTTGGGTGCCCACATGCCCACCCAAACTCTTATTACTAAGAGAAGAATGGATATTAGCAAGCTTGGATTCTTCCTGGTTCTATTTCCTTTCTTTCTTTTTTACTCCATTAATCTCTAAAAATAAACTCTGATTTTTAGATTATAGTAGATTATAGTGGTCTCCTTTCTGTAGTAGTCATTGCCTTAGGATAATCACTAATGTTATTACCATCTTACATATTGTATCTCTTAGGAATGTTGATTTAAGTTACAGTATGCACACTTGAAATGTATCACCTTAGCCACTCATCGAAATGTCTTACGCACTTGAGCATCTTATTCCAGTCTGCCTTCTGACAGCAGAATTGGCATTGTTATAATGATAAGTATGTCATACTTATTAAAAATAATGATGAAAACAAAGCCTAATGAGCTCCATTTCATAAATCAGCATATTTATTTCTGCTCATCTGCTTCTATCAATAATATAGGACAAAAAATAGTTTGATCTGGGTCAAACTACTATAGCACTTTATATAATATTTAAAGGAATATGGTCTTTATTATAAGCTGGTAGCCTCAGAAACATTTTCACATTATAGTATATGTATTACATTTATCCTCCCTGGCTGGTTTGGCTCAGTGGATTGAGCGTCGGCCTGCGAGCTAAGTGTCGCTGGTTCGATCTTCCAGTCAGGGTACATCAGAGAAGGAAAACTCTGACTCCAAAAAACCTCCGCTGCCTTGCGGCATACCTCTTCAGGGGAAAGGCTAAGGGAGTAAACCCTGACAGAAAATCCGGAGCCGGAGTCCCTAAGGCGGTTTGACGTTGTAGTCAACACCGGCAACTCCTGCGGCGCACCTGAAGCCAAGCTGTATTGACTCCGTCTTTCCCTTGGACCCTTCAGCTGCGAAGAGAGGGGGGGTCTGCTGCATGGGCAACAGCAGACCCTCCATATCACCCTGCCCAGGCTCTGTAGCTTCAGCTTCACTGGAGAGGACACTCCAGCGTCATCACAAGATGTCGATTCAACACGGGAGGAGACAGATACCGTGTCACTCCCGAGTCGGACTGCACAGCCATTCTCGGCGGTGCAGATAGACTCTTAAGAAGCTACACCATCGTCTCTCGAGACGGACGGCTGCCGACGACGACGACATTTATCCTGAAGTCTTTTTCATTTCCTCCAGTATTTTCCTCCTACATCATGATGTATAAATCTCTGTTAACATTAAAATTAGTGTGCAGTAAATTTCCTTCAGCTCTCTAAGAAAACTGTGTTGTAGATTTTCTCTTTTCTCAAATCTTCCTTTCTTCACAAGATTTTTATTTCACTGCAGAATTGAATGTTCTCTTTTGGCACCATAAATTTTTTAGTCTGCTTATATCTACATATCTCTGTTATCACTTCCTTTACAATGAAATAATTTTCTTACTTTGATGAAAATCTTTTTACTTTTACTGTTAATTCAATTTTATTTTGCCTTCTTTAAAATTTCTCTCTTTAAATCATACCCTATGCACCATAGTCAAAATCAGGTTCTCTACTGGCTCATTCTCATTGACACACAACCCTATGTCCCTACAGCTACTGTCATTTTGCTTATTTTTAAATTTTATTTTTATTAACAATAATAGTAAAAGTGACATGCAATAAACTTTATATCTTTAAAGTATTCAAGTTATGTTGTATTCACACATGCATAAAATCATGACCATATCAAGATAAAAAATACATATATCACTGCCTAAATATAACTTTGTAGCTAATTCCCTTGTTGACTATCTTTCCTTGTCCCTCCCACCCATCCTCATGTAACATCATACCCATTTTTTACCAATGCAGATAATTATCTAAAATTTTATATTAATTGAATCATAAACTATTAATTTTTTGTTTAGCCTCCTTAATTCAGCATGATTAATTTAGATACATCCATGATTTTGTGTGTATCTAGTCTTTCATTTGTAATATTGAAAAATGTTACATTGTGGTGTTTTGCCAAAAGTTGTTCTTCCTTTCATCAAATGGATGTTTTTATTTTGTTCATCTTTTGACTATTATAAATAAAGCTCTTATGAATATTATTTAAAAAGTGTTCTCATAGAAAGGTATTTTCATGTTTCTTGGGTTAATACCTAGAAATAGAAAGGCCAGATGATATGAAAGTAAAATACATATTTTATTTTTTAATAACTGCCAAATTATTTTCCAAAAACACTGTACTACTAAAATTTTTACCACTCATCACCGAGATATAAAAGTTACAGTTCCTCTGCTTCTTCACTAATACTTGGCATGGTCAGTTATTTTAATTTTATTCTAATAGATATATGAATATATTATGATTTTATTTTGCATTTACTAATTACTAATAATGTTGAATATAATAATTTCACATCTATATATGAGGTCTGTCCAGAAAAAGTCCAGCCATTGTTAATATAATGATAATGGTTTATGCAACATCAAAGTAACCTGGCAGCCAAGGAGAGTGCACTAGAATGCACATGCATGAATGATAACGACTTCACTGTACTAGTCAGTGGGGGCAGTAGATGCTGTTAAGTGAGCATGCGTACTGTGTGGCCATCACATTCAAAATGACTAAGCAGAGCAAAAAACTGTATCAAATTTTGCAATAAGTTTGAACATTCCTCTATTGAAACTATTCAGATGATTCAGAAGACCACAGCTATGGGCAACTGGTGATTGGCAGCTTCATCACTTCAATGTGCCATTCTTACATATCATGTCTTGTGCAGAGTTTTTTGGCAAAACATCCAATCACCCAGGTGACTCAGGTCCCCTATAGCCCAGATTTGATACCCTGGGACTTCTGGCTTTTCCCAAAATTGAAATCACATTTGAAAGGGTAGAGATTTCAGACCATCGATGAGATTAGGGAAAATATGATAGGGCAGCTGATGGCAATTGGAGATAACTGCATGAGGTCCCCAGATGTCTATTTTGAAAGGGATGGAGACATCATTGTCCTATGTACAATGTTTCTTGTATTTTGTATTTTCTTCAAGAAAAGTCTTTTTTTTTTTTTTCCCAATATTACATGGTTGTATAGCTTTTGGAAATACCTTATATTTACGCTGGTAAACTGTTATTCAAAATTTTTTTTGCCTACTCATTTCTTTTTTATTACTGAGTTTATGGTTTGTCTCTTGATTCTTCTAACAGGTTCTTTGAAAACCAAAAGTTCTTTATAAAATCCTATTATTTTTATTTAGGGATTATAGTTTTGGTGTCATAAATCAGAAATGTTTGCTTAACCCAACACTACACATATTTTCTTCTATGTTTACTTTAAGGATTTTCATACTTTTATGTATTACACTTAGATTGCTGAATTTTTTGTATGAATTTTTGCTGGTAAGACATGCATTGTTTCTTTTTTTTAATTGCATATGGATATTCAATTGTCTTAGTGGTACTTATGGGCTGAAAAATTATATATACACAATATATACGCCTTCACTTTTTAGTTCTTTAACTGTTTTTTATGTTATTTTATTTAAATTCTGATTGTTACTATAATGTAAAATTAAATTTGTGCTAGAATATAGAAATCGTTGATTTTTGCATATTGAGCTGGTGTAAAAATAGTTTCAGTAGCTTTTTTGTAGATTTCATCACATTTTTCAGGACAATCCTTTCATTTAAGTACTGGAAATTTTTTATTTGTTCTATTAAGTCTGATTTTTAGAAATTAATTTCATTTCTTTATTTACTTGCATTGTTATAATTTTAAGTCAAATGTTGAATATAAATAGTGAAAATGATAATCTTTGTCTTTTTCCTAAATTTAGCATTATGATATTCAATCTTTCATTATTAACATGATGTTAAGCTAAAGGGATTTTTATACATGTCCTTGATGAGGCCAAGAAACTTTGAGAGTAGTCTTAGTTTGCTGAGAAATTTTTATCAGGAATGGATGTTGAATTATGTAAGTTCTTTTTTTAAAGTTTCCTGTGATAATAACATGTTTTTTATTTTTTATTTTTAATAACATGGTTGTTATGCTTGAGTTTGTTGATACATTAAATAAAGTGTTTTGATCCTCAAATTTTAAACCAAAACGGATTCTTCAGGTAAACACCATTTTGCCAAGTTATTTTATTTTTTTATATAGCATTAAATTTAATTTTCTATAATTTTGATAAGCTTATTTCCATCTATGTTTTTGAGAGATAGTGTTCTGCAGATTTCTTGTAATGTGTTTGTCTAGTATGACTTTATACTAATGCTAGCTTTATAGAATGGGTTGGGAATTGTTTCTGATTCAATTACTAGGAAGAATCATGTAGGATTAACATTATTTCTTTCTTTAATATTATATAGAATTTCCCAGCAAATGCATAGGGGCCTGATATTTTCCTTATGAGGTTTTATATAAAATTTTAATTTATTTAATAAATACAGAGTTTATAGGTTACATATTTCTTTTTAAACAAAATTTGATAGTTTTTATCTTTGAAGAATTTTTCATATTATGCAAATTTTCAATTGTATTGCCATAAAGTTTTTCATATTATTCTGTTACAGTACTTCAAATATCTGTAGATTCTATAACAATATTACTTTTGTTATTTCATGTTTCTATAGTTTATTACTTCACTCTTTTTTTCCTATTTGATCTGGCTGAACAATTGTCAGTTTTACTGTTTTTCTCAATCAACCAGCTTTTCATTTAATTGATTTTTTTCCTACTGTTTGGCTCATTTTTATTTTATTGATATCTGCTTCCTATTATTTCCTCTCTACTGCTTTTTTGTACTAATTATTTTCTAGTGTTTGAACCTGGAGGTTGAGGTGATTGCTTTTTCTTTTCCTAGTTTTTGTAGATGGAAGCTGAGGTAATTGGTTTAAGATTTTTCATATTTCTAATTTAGGCATTTAGTGCCATCACTTTCCCTTTACTCTTTAAGCAGCAATCTACAAAGTATGTGTCATGTTTTCATTGCCTTCAGTTTAAAATGGATTTGAATCTCAATTTGATTTTTTCCATTACTCCCTGAATTATTTACAAAAATGTTATTTAGTTTAAAAATACTTGGAGATATTCCATACATCTTTTTTTTTATTGGTATTTAATCTAAAAACATTTTAGTCAAAGAATACACTTGGTTGATTAGAGTTCTTAAAAGTGCATTAAGACTTGTTTTATGGCCCAGAAAATGAATCTATTTTGGTAAATACTACTGCACTTGTAAACAATACTTTTTTATATTGGTGTTTTATAAATGTCAATTATATCTGATTGGTTGATAGTATTCTTTGAGTCTTCTGTGCCTTTACTGATTTTCTGTCTATGTTTTTAAATTAGTTATTGAATGCAGTGTGACAGTGTGACAGTGGAAAATTGTAATGGTGGGAAATTGTAACCCATTCCACTTTCTTTGACATTGTTTCTGTAAGTGCTGACTCTAATTTGTGGCTTGTAGATAAACAGCATGTTTGTATGAGAGTCCTAGGAACTAACTTCAGAAGGTACAGACTCCTTCAGGCATCCCAGCAAGCCCTGTCCAATGTTTTGCGTATCTAGGTTAACACACGTTTAAATAAGCTTAGCCACCATCAAGAGAGCATATAATCTTGTTAATTATCTTGCAATATAATCACCACCTTGCTTTCTCCCACCCTCATGATTCCTTAATTCAAATACATTATAGAAACTTCAAAACTGTCATTCTCTGTAATATTCGGCATTTTGCTTCCCAGCAATTATCAACAGTTTGACTAAAATAAATTCTTATAAATTTTTCTACAGGTTTGGATGTTCTTATGCAGACAAGTGTTTAGAAGCATACATGTTTAGAAATATATGATTCATAAATTGACTTCTTTAAAATTATAAACTGATCCTCTTTATGTCTGCTAATATTTGTCCTCTGTTTGAAATCAATATAGCCATTCTATCATTCTATCCCCCCCCTCCATCCCGAGGATAACTTTATCCATCATTTACCTTTCACTTATATGTCTTTATATTAAAGTAATTTCCTTTTAGGCAACTGGAAGATGGAAGATTCAACTATTGGAATTATATACATATATATGTATTTTAGCTCTCAAGTGAGATTTTTCATATGGAACACATTAATTATAGTTATTTTAATGCCCATGATATCTTGGGGATTTTTTAAATCATGTTTTAAAAATTTTTTTTAAATTTTATTTCTGCTTCCTTTTCTCCCTTCCTCCCTTCCCCCCTTATTTCTTTCTTTCCTTCCTTCTTTTTTTTTCCTTTCTTCTTTCCCGTGCTTGCTAACCTTTTAGTTACAAATTGTCTTTTGAAATAATTGCTGAGGCTTTGGATTATGATAACTTTCTCCAAAGATGATTCACAATATATTTTTCCAAGGAGCTACAGCAAGGGTAAATCACATTACTACACTTAAATTCTAAACTAATTACACATTACATAGGTTATAAACATTGCCAAGTTTGGTCTACCTGTTTTGATTCCACAAGGGAGTCTTCCCACTTGGCAGGCCTTAATTCCTTTTTTCTCTCTTAAAAAAAAAATTATGTCTTAATTAATTAATTTATTCTGTAAGAAAAACCTTTTTATTGTTGACACCATCACAGATGTCCCCCATTCCCTCTCCTTTTTCTCCCTCCATCAATTCCCTGCCCTTGCCTCTCCTACCTTTACCATATTGTTGTCTATGTCCATGGGATTTGAATATATGCATATATGGCCATTGCTTAATCTCTTCCAGTACTTTCCACACCACTCCCCTCTGAAACCCATCAGTCTGTTCCATGTGTCTATGCCTTTGGTTTTATTTTTGTTCATCAGTTTATTTTGTTCATTATATTTCACATATGAGTGAGATCGTATGGTATTAGTCTTTCTCTGACTGGCTCATTTCACTTAGCATAATAATCTCCAGTTATATCTATGCTGTTACAAAGGGTAAGAGTTCCTTCTTTTTTCACAGCCACATAGAATTCCATTGTTGGCAGGCCTTAACTCTAATTGCTGTCTTGTCAGGACTGAGAGGTTTCATTTTCTTCTCTGCTGAGCTTCCCACCTGTTTCCATTGAGCTGCTTGGCACCTTGACTTATACAGATTAAGTAATTCTTAAATGTCTCAAGGGTAAAACCAGACTCACTTCTCTAGGGTACTAAATCTTAGGAAACTTTGATTCTGAAGGCCTTGCTTCCCTGATAGGTCTGAAATTCATGATTTATATGAAAATATCACATAAGACAGAATTCTGTTAGTGGCATTGAATGGTCACTTGTCTCTAGGATACATGAGGCTTCTGAAAGAGGTGACTAAAAGTTGAAGAAACTCAGCAGTATTTTTGATCCTACCTATACTGGTGGAAATATTGTCTCTATTCCTCTTCTTTCTCTTTTCTTTTACTGAGACTCCAAATGTATGAATATTACATATCCCACTTGTATCTGTTTGTCTTTTTATTGAATTTCTTCTATGTTTTATCCCTTTGACCATTCAGAATGTTTTCTTTTGAACTATCACACACTGTATTAATTGTGTCTAACTTCTCTAATCTCTTAAATTTTTCTTCTCTGTTATTTAATTGTCATTGAAGTCTTATTTCTGGACTTTCTATTTCTTTCTTTGTGTAATATATTGTTCTTTGTTACAATTCTCATTAAACTTTTTTTTCAAACATAATGGCTAGTTTCCAGAACTGAGGGTACATGAAAACAACAAATTCTAAATGCTCTATAAAGTCAAAGCTGAATAAATAAAAGAATTTATATATAAACAAATCATGCTTAAATTGCTGAAAACCAAAAAGACAAAATATTAAAGGTAGCATAAAAATATCCAATGGTGTAACAGTTAGACTAGAAGCTGACTTAAAAATGCTAAGTATTAAAAGAAGAAAAGCAAATGTTTTCCTAGGAAAATGCTAACAAGGACATGTTTTGAAATATATGTTCAAATAGAAATGACACTAAATGTGCCTAATCCTGGGAAAGGTAAAGAGTAAGTTTCAGATACACTCTACATAGCAAGTTCTAAGTTCATTTCAGAGATCAGGTTTTGATAGAGTGATGGAAACTGAACATCTAAGGCCCAATGGAAGGGCTGACAAAGGGCTCATCTGAGAGTATTTTTGCCAAATTTTATACAAAAATATTTGCCTCTTCACAGAAAATGCCTTTAAATTTGTAGTAAACAAGAATTAGATTTCCCAATTTCATCCACCTTGGCCAGCTAAAACATTCTATAATGTTGATACAAGGTATATATGATGTTATGAATAATAATATATTATTCTAAACACAAAAGCAGATGAAGTCAGAGAAGTTTACTTTTCAAATATGAATTCTTGAAGAGAGCTCCTATTTTCATGTATGTTTACCAAGTTGGAGAATGGTATAACTTTTCTGTATAATTAAACGCATACTTTAGATGGTGAAATGCATATTATAACATGAAATATGTATGTAATATGGAGTAATATGCATGCATCATTTAGTACACAATGAGGCAAATCCAATTTAAATTAAACTCCATGATGTACAATTTATGACCAAAAGATCTAAGCTTTGAATAGCCAATTCTGTAAGCAGTCAGAAAGCACATTATATAAGTGCCTATAAATCATTCCCTTCAACACACCTAAATGGGGAAAAAAAGAAAGAGATATTTGTTTTTAACATTAATTTTATGATATAATTTACATTTGGTTTTAAGCAATGCAACAGTTGTGCATTCCTCTAAGGATACAGCAAACTATTGATAGTAAATCAGAAACAAGGGATGATCTAACTTTCCATCTGCTGACTAACATACTGTTCTTGACACTATGAAATGAAAGCATAATAAACGAAAGAAACACACTCTTTAGTCTTAGATTTAGGTATTGGAAAGAGCTTCATCTGCACACGGTGAAGGACATCTGTTGTTGATGCCTTGTGGACCAGCTACATAGTCATTTCCAGGTGTGATTCAAGATGCTAACCACTCAGGGGGCCATAGATGTGTAGAGAAGCAATTTTCACACTGTAGAATGAGTAAGAATGATGCAGATTCTGCTTCAGTATGGGGAACTCTGTGGAACTAAAAATCTGAATGTTAGCAAGCCACCAGGTGGCTCTGATGCAACTGACACAATAAGTTAGACACTTTGCGGAAGTTTAAACCATTATTATGTAGTTGGGCAATAATGCAGTCCAGCCAGCAGAAAGTACATCAGGGCACTTATGGCTCTTGCCTTCCCTATTTTCCTTTTTGCTTATTTTGAGAAAAGATTTATGTGGTAGCTTATTAAAATAGAAAACTGATTTTCTATTTTACGATGAAAGATTCCCATATTATCAGGAACTATGCTCCCCAAATCTGCCAAATTATGGAATTCTGAACAGGATACCAGCTATGTGGCAATGTAATGATATTCACGGGTGACTCTCTTATGAGTTATTTCTTTAAATTTTTCTCATACTAAGCCCTAGCCTGCAGCTACCCATGAATTTTAGGGTATCAGCAATTTTCCCTTCTGAGAATGGAAACTTTACTCTCTGTTTATGTGGCTTCATTGTGCATAAATGTGCAAATGAAAATAAAAATATTTTTAATAGAAGTAAATAATAAAGTAAAAAAATTGTTATTCATTTCAACAACAAATCTTAAAATGGTAAATCTGAAGTAGCTCATAAAAATCAAGAGACTTTATAATTTTCAAAGAAAATAGCAGACTAAAAATATCCACAATAAGTTATTATTATTGACATAATAGGGGAATTTTATAAAGACAGACAGAAAGAACCATGCCATTTTTATGATTGAATGCTTTCAGTATTATATTTGCATGCTCAAAATACAGTGACTAATTATTAAATATACAAAATTATATTGTCTCCTATATAGCAGAAAGTTTAGGGAAATTAATTTCTTTCTGAAACCATTTTAATATTGATTTTTCAAATTTTTATATCCATAAATTTTGATCTTCACGGAAACATATGTACCCCCTTATAGACTATATTTTGGACCTTGAAGGCAGCAAATATATATTTTTTCTTTTTGTCCTACCTTCAGGAGAATGATAATTTTATAAGAATAAATTCTGAACAAGTAATTTCCAGGTAACCACCCTCCCAGCACTAGGATCTGAAAGAACCCTTCCAAACAAGTTTCTAAATAGTGGCTGTGGAAAGAAAGGTAGCAAAGGGCTATCATTTACATGTATGTTGTGATTATTAAACACTCTTTTATTCTCAGACATGAAGGATGCATGAGAGAGCAGGAGACAGAGAGAGAGAGGAAGAAGAAGTGGAACACAGGGAAGAAGAAGAAAAGGAGGAGGAGCAGATGAAGGAGGAGGATGAGAAGGTGATGGAGGAGGAGGAGGAGGAATAAGACAGGAAAGGGAGAGAGAATGGTTAAAAATTAGAGTAGAAGATACAAGGAAATAGAGGGACATGGAATAAAAATTTCTGATAATTTTTTTGATATATGTATAAGGTTTAAAAACTTTTGGTTCTCAAGTTCACAATATTTGAATTCAATCCAGTATTTGTTAACTATTTTGTCTTAGATAATTAACACTACCTTTGTATGTCTCAGTGATTTCAAAATATTATGAGACCACCATTGTCACAGAGTTGAAAAGACTGAATGAAATGATAATTGTAAAGCAACCAGCCAAGCAGTACTGTGCTGGATATTTATACAGTGCTCATATAATGGTATCTCACAAAATTTTAGGAAAATGAAGCAAATTTTAGTATTGTTATTATTTTATAATTGTGTAAAGCCTTGTATAAAATAACATGGGGTCTGAAATTAAGGTAAAAATGTAAACCAAACCACATATAAATTTCAAATATGATAAAAATTTTCCTTAATCTTTTTACAAGTTCTTAAAACTTAATTTAACTGGTAATATATTTATGCCTTTTCTTTATTACTACCATTGTTCTAGATAATTGCTCTAGGTATTACAATGTGAAAACTTAAGATACATTTTTGTTTTGTTTTTTAACAAAATTCTTTTAAAATTATTATGACTAATGCAGAAAGATTCTGTGTAACAAGATATTGGCAGTGATACAGGCAGATACAGAACATTTCCATCACCACCAGAATCCTTCAGATTGGCTATTTATAGCCACTTCCATGTCACTGACTCCCCACTTTCTACTTATAAACTGTCAGCCTCTAAATTGTTCCTATTTCTATAAGGTTGATATTTCAACAATCTCTGTATAAACAGAACTATATATCATGTAACCTTTTAGGATTGGCCGAGCTTGTTTCATGTATACATGTAGTCCATTATTTTTTTATTGCAAGGTAGTATCACTTGATATGGGTGTACCATATTTTGTTTAAAAATTCATCCCCTGAAAAAGATAGAGTTTTTCTAGTTTGGTGCCATTATGGATAAAGCTACTAAAACTGTGTAAATTTTTTAAAATCAGATTTTTCTGTGAACTAAAGTCTTAATTTCTCTGAGATAAATGCTCAGTATGCAAATTGCTGAGTCTTGTGGTAGGTTTGTGCTTAAGAAACTGACCAACTATTTCCAGGGTGACTTTACCATTAACTTTGCTACCAGTAATATGTGAATAATCTAGTTTCTGTACATTCTAACTAATATTTGATGTTGTCAATATTTTTATTCTAACCATTCTTATAAGAGTGTGGTGATATCTCTATGTGTTTTTAATTTCCATTTTCTAATGGGTAATGATATCAAAAATCATTTCATCTGTTTATTTTCAATCTGCATATCTTCTTCGGGAAAATGTCTCATCATATGTTTTGCTCATTTTTTATTGGATTTATTTTTTTAATTTTTACTACTAAGCTGAGAGTCATAATTTTTTATGGATACTAGATCTCTTTTGAAAATGTGTTTTAAAATATTTTTTGGTTTATAACTTATCTTTCCTTCCTCTTCACATAATCTTTGTAGTATAAAATCTATTAATATTGATAAAGTCCAGGTTATTAATTTTTACTTTTATGGATTGTGCTCTTGGTGTCAATCCTAAAAGGTATTTTCTTAGTCTTAGATACTGACAATTTCACCTACATTTTTCTATAAATCTGTAATTTTATATTTCACATTTAAGTCTCTGATCCATTTTGAGTTAGTTTTTTAATAAGGTATAAAACATAGGTTGAGGTTTGTTTGTTTTTAATCATTGGGTGTCCAGCCTTATATACTATATTTCTTGTATATACATTTATAAGCACATCAAACAATGATATAAGATTTGTTTCAATCTTCAAACACAATTTAGAAAAACAACAGAAGGAAGACCTTCGCTATTTTATCATATTTTCTTATGTAATTGCTTTTTTCTTGATGCTTTAAGGATTTTCTTGAATTATTTGTTTGTTTGTTTAAATATTATCCTTTAACTGTCCATTTATGGTAGGTCTTACAACAATAGATTTTCTCAGTTTTCCTCCAGCTGAGAATGTTAATTTTTCCTTCACTCCTGATGCACAATTTTGCCAGATATAGATTCCACAGTCAGTAATTGTTTTCTTTCAGTGCTTAAAAACATTGTGCTAGTTTCTTTCAGCCTTCTTTTTTTTTTTTTAATTTTATTTTTTGGTTATTCAATTACAGTTGTCCCATTTTCCCCCCATTGCTCCCCGCTCCCAGCCCATCCCTTCTCCCACAATTATATCCCTCCCCGTTGTCCGTGTCCATGAGTCATTCATATACGTTCCTTGACTAGACCCTTCCCTTACTTATCCCCCTTCTCTCCCTCCCCCCTCCCCCCTACTGACTACTATTCTAGTCTTTGCCTATTTAGTTCGTTTGTTTGTGTTGCTCTTTAGTTTCCTGTATTGGGTGATATCATATGGTATTTTGCTTTCTTTGCCTGGCTTATTTCACTAAGCATAATTCTCTCTGGTTCCATCCATGTTGTCGCAAACGACAGGAGTTCCTTCTTTCTTTCTGCTACATAGTATTCCATTGTGTAGATGTACCACAGTTTTTTGATCCACTTTCAGCCTTCTTTGTTAGTTATAAAATATTTACCCTTTGAATTATTTTTCCCTTATAGGTAAGGTATTTTTCCTCTACCACCCACTGAATGCTTTCAAGATTTTTGCTATTGAGACTTCTGGCCAAGATGGAGGCTTAGACAGACATGCTCGGTCTCCCTCTACAACTAGAAAGGAATATAACTACCTCAAAACAAAAGATAGCCAGAAATTCCAGAAAATAAAACTACATGGAAACCCAGCGTATGAAGTTATAAACCAGCGGTGCCTGTCTGGATGGGTAGGCAGGGTGAAATCGGAACCTGAATGGAAGGGTCAGGTGGCACTGTTTGTGGTAGCAGCGGGGATAGTGGCAAGGGGAACAATCCTGGCTGCAGTCAAGTCCCGGCAGCTCGCGACCCCAATGCTGGGAAAGGCAGCCTCCCCCCCCCCATTGCCTCGGACAGAGAGGCCCAGAGGGCGGGGGGACAAATCTTGGTCTCCCAGTAGAGAATAACAGCAAGAATCCATCTTGGACCCCCGCCCCCACACAAAGCACCACAGCGCAGCCAAAAAGGTTGTGGATCACCGCTGGTCGCCGGGTAGTGACGAGTACATGGGGCTCCACCTCCCACAGCCTTCCCAGGAAGCAAAGCAAAACACAAATCTGTCAAAATGAAGCAGACGATGATTGAAATACCAGTGATGCAGCTCACCGGGCAGCAGATGAGGAATCTGACAGACAAACAAATAGAAAACCTTTCAGAGGCTCAGTTCAGAGCTATAGTTATAAGGTGGCTTACGGAATTAACAAAAGATTTGGAAGAAGACAGGGAAGGAATGAAAGCCACTCATACTGAAACGAAGGAAAAAACATATGAGGCAAGTGGTGAGGAAATAAAATACAGAGATCAAATCAACAAACTGGAACATAGGGAAGGAACAAACAGTCAACCAGTGCAGAAAGAGGAAACAAAAAGTGAGGAAAGTGAGGAGAGGATCAGAAACCTCTGGGACAGCTATAAGAGCCCAAACATTCAAATTATAGGATTGCCAGAGGGCAAAGAAGAACTAGAAATTAAAAAATTATGTGAAACAATAATAAAGCAGAACTTCTCAAACTTGGGGAAGGAAATAGACTTACAGGTCCAGGAAGCACAGAGAGTTCCAGAAAAACTGGACCCAGGGAGAACCACCCTAAGACACATTATAATCAAATTGTCAAAAATTGAAGATAAAGAGAGAATCTTAAAAGCAGCAAGAGAGAAAAAAAGAATCATGTACAAAGGGGTCCCAATTAGACTATCAGCTGATTTCTCAAGGGAGACCCTGCAGGCAAGAAGGGACTGGCAAAAAATATTCAAAGTAATGAAAATCCAAAACCTACAACCACGAATACTCTATCCAGCAAAATTGTCATTCAGAATAAAAGGGCAGAGAAAGTGTTTCCAGGACTAAATAAAACTGAACGAGTTCATTAGATCCAAACCACTATTATATGAGATGTTAAAGGGATTGGTTTAGAAAAAGGAGGATCAAAACTATGAACATTAAAATGAAAACTGCAACACAAGAACCAACAACAGAAGCTAGGGAATTGAAACAAAGGCAAACTAAATAGGCAACGAGAGTGGAAAAAGAACTATAGGTATGGGGAACATATTGGGGGGAGGTCAGCAGGGAGGGGGAAAGGGTAAGGGAGGGAGATGGTACAGGAATTAAGAAGCATAGTAGGAGGGAACGGAGTAGACAGGAAGAGGTTGAGAAGAATTATATGCACAACCAATGGACATGGACTAAAAGGAGGGGACAACTGGAGGGAGGGGGGCCATCTGGTGGAGGGGAGCAGAGGAAAGGGAAATTGGGACAATGGTAACAGCAAAATCAATAAAACATATTTAAAAATATTTTTGCTATTTTTAATTTTCAAAAGTTTAATTATGATATATCTTGCCATAATTTATTTGCATATATTCAACTTAGATTTTGCTCTGCTTCTTAATCTGTAGGTTTATAGTTCTTAGCAAGTTTGTAAAGTTTTACGCTATTAGATCATTTGTTACAGTCCCCACTGATATTTTTATACTCGTTTTATTTTTCAGTTTAAAATTTTCCATTTTATTTCTTAAGATTTCTATTTTTTTGTGATTTTTGTTTAAAACTTTGCTATATTTGTTTGAAACATGGACATTTTTATTATAATTATTAGATACAATATCTTATTTAGACCTTCTGATTTCTTCTTCTTTTTTTGTTTTTTCCTCTGACACTGCTCCATCATAGAAAGGAGGAATTGCCTTGGTACTTTCAGGAAGGCAGGAAGGAAGGAAGAAAGAAGGAATGGAGATTCTGCCTGCTAACTAGACTCTATTATTTTTCAATTGCCTCCCAAACTTCTAAGTGGACATGATAAATACAGAATGAGACTTGTATATAAAATTTTGAAACATGTTTCTTCTCCCAATTATGTTTTTGAGATTCTTTTAAGGCACAAACTTTGCAAAAGTACATAACAGACAGTTAATGTGATATAACTAGTTATAATAGTAATGTGATATAACTAGTTGTAATAGTTACTAGCCTTAGCTCACAACATTTTAAGGAAAATGAAGCAAATTTTAGTATTTTGGAAAGGTCATTCATCTAGTAAGATAACCTGAGATTTAGATTCATCCTGTATAATTCTTAACATTTTGCTCTTATTACATGTGATGTTAGGAATTAGATCCCAAGTACCTCAGGAAGAGAAGATGTGGTTTGAGTTTGGATATGGAAGGGAGGAAAGAGGACAAGGAAATTATAAATCAGGGACAGACTCATTGTTCAACAATGTTAAAACAAATATGTCAATGACAGGTATGTCTTATTTAACATTTTTGTATGAAAATATTTAAATGGTTAGAAAATATATAAATAATATAGGAAGCACCTATAATACTACTATAAAACTATTATTCATATTAAACACATTGATTTCATAAATAAATACTAAAAATCTGTTTTGAGAGACATTCTCCATTACCCATGTTCTATTTTCTGGAATGGAATCAGAGATAAAAACACTCCCTTGAGTTTTCTACATATACTTTCTTTTTTAAAAAATAATATAGTTATTTATTTATTTGTTTGTTCATTTATTTATTTATTTTTTAGAGAGAGGGGAAAGGAGAAAGAGAGGGAGAGAAACGTCACTGCGTGATTGCCTCTCACTCGCGCCCCCAATTGAGGACTTGACATGCAACCTAGTCATGTGTCCTGACTGGGAATCGAGCCAGCATCACTTGTCTCAATCCGATGCCCAGTCCACTGAGCCACAGCAGCCAGGGCTATATATACTTTCTTTTGTTACATTTTTCTACATCTGCTTGAATATATTAACCATATATAGTGTTGTTCTAAGAGTTTTTAAATTTTAAATTTTATATAACATATACTACTCTATATATTATTCTAAATATACTTTTCCCCTCAAATTTTATTTTTGATGTTCAGTTATGTACAGATGTACATAATTGAAAAGATATATATAAATAGGTATTTATTTTCTTTAATGGCTCTACTGTATGAATATTTGACTGTTTATTCTACTGACAATGCTCAGGGGATTTGTTTTTACCATAAATTAACATTTTTTTCATAGAAAAATGAATATACATAGGAATAAAATTACTGAAACTAGGGTACATAGATTTTCAGGTTTTTTTTTTTTTAGATATGCTTAAATTGTGTTCCAAAGTAATGTAACAATTTCAGCAAAATTTAAAGTTTCTTGGTGAAAGAACAAAAACAAAAATAATTGGTATCATCTTACTGAAAATGCTCATAAAATATTATAATATAATTTTAAATTAATTAATTTAATTAATATGTATTTTAACATAATTTTAATTGATTTTAGAAAGAGAGAGGGAGAGGAAGAGAGAAAATGAAACCCACAATCTTAGCATATCAGGACAATGTTCTAACCAACTAAGCTACCCAGCTAGAACCTAATATAGTGTTTTTTTTTTAATTGTTTTTCTATTATAGTTGTCCCACTTTTTCCCCTATTGCCCCCTTCACCCAGCCCACCCCTTCTACCACAGTCAATCCCCACCTCATTGTACATGTCCATGGGTTATCTATAATAGTTCCTTTACCAAACCCTTCCCTTACTTACCTCTCTTTTCTCGCTCCTCCCTCCCTCAGGGAATTGTTAGTCTAATCCTTGTTTACATGCCTCTGGTTCAGTTTTGCTCATTTGTGTTGTTCATTAGTTTCCTGTATTGGGTGATATATGGTATTTGTCTTTTGTTGCCTGGCTTATTTCGCTAAGCATAATTCTCTCTAGTTCCATCCATGCTCTTGCGAATGGTAGAAGTTCCTTCTTTCTTTCTGTTGCATAGTATTCCATTGTGTAAATGTACCACGTTTTTTGATCCACTCATCTACAAATGGGTATTTCCAGCACAACAAATTGATGTTTCTTTCTCTCTCTGGAAAAAAATTTAATAAATTTGCTATTCTATTGACAAATCTCCCTCAAAAGTTTGTCCATTTGGCATTATGGCAGGACATGTAAAAAAGTGTCATTTTACTCAAAGCCTCACCGACAGGACTTATTGTTAGGCTTTTCTATTTTTACTAATATATAGGTAAAAATTGATATGCCAGCATAGTTTTAATCTTCACTTACCTTAGCATGAGCAATATAGAACATCTTTTCATATTTTTAAAGGTCATTTTCTCTTTTGTATATTTTCTATTGATGTTTTCTACAAAATTTTTGTAGAAGTATAGTTCCTTTTCTTAATTTTAGAATTTTCTTTTATTAGTAGTAATATTGGTATTTTATATGTAATACATATGCAAATTTTTTCTCCATTTTTTGCCTTTCAACTTCCTTATGTTGTTTTTTATTTCTGTCATGCAAAAATGTTTAATATTTTCTAATCAAATTTATCAGTATTTTCTTTTATTGTGAATTTTTAGTTAAATTTGAAAAGGCTTCCTTGATAACTGTTCTTTGAAAAAAATTACTTATTTTATTTTAATCTTTATCTTTTTTAAATTTAGATCACTGTCTCAAAATGGTAATTATTGACTTCATCATATATATTCCATTTTAACTTTCTTGTTGTATTCCTGTTTCAAAGAGGCTTTGTAATATATTTTAAATTTTGGTAGGGCTAGTCAACCTTCATAATATCCTTTTCAGTGTGGATGCTTGTGTGTATTTCCACATGAAATTTAGTGTCAACTATTAAATTCAGAAAAAAATTTTAATGAAAAGTTTACTGTGATCTTATTAAATTTATAAATTAACTTATAGAGAACCCAGCTGTCCTGACTAAGAAGATGTTCTTTTACCATTTCTTCAAGTCTACTTCTGTATTCTTAGGAGTAATTTTTTTAATAGAAGTTTCAAACATATCTTGTTAAGTTTATTTCTAAGAATGTTATCTTTTTGTTGCTAGCTTAAATATGTTCTTCTCTTTCATTATATCTTTTAAGTGGTTATTATTTGCCTGCTAATTTTATATATTACTAAATCACTAAATTTTTATTTGATTTATGTTTATTAAGACTTTATATTTTTACAGGTATGCAATAATGTCCATGTTATATAAATTACATTTTAAAATTATTATTTATCTATATTTACTATGTTCTGATCTAATTAAGTAGTTAATATTTATTGTACAATATTAAATATTAGTTAATATGTTGGCATCTTTGCCTTCTTCCTGACCACAGTGAGATGCCTCCAATATTTCTGAAAGTAGAAATTGAGATATATACATATATATACACATATATATTTTATTATATTAGTAAAGTATCTTAATTCCTACATTCCCAAAATTTTAATTAGTAGTATGTATTGTACTAAGTTAAAAACTTCTTGGCATCTTTGAAGATTGTTTTTCCTGAGAATATTAATATAATACATTATATTAACATATTTTATACTATATAGATACATTTGCATTTATCATATAAATCCATTTGGTTGTGTTCTTTGATTTTTTAAAAGGTAATATAAAATCTTATTTGCTATTTTATTCAGATTTTGTACATCAATTTATTTTGCTTAATATTGTTCTTTTTGTACTATCTTTACCATCTTTAATTATGAATTTTATACTTAGCATCATATGGAAAATTTATTTTATTTTCTAAAAAGAATTCATGTAGTATTGACACTACTTGTATATAAAAGATTAGTTATATTGGTTTGTAAACCCATAAGCATGTGTGTGTATGTACTTAACACTAGTGGGGTCAATTTTTGTCAACTGTATCTTCCTATGAAGTAATCCATGCCATATACATTATAAAGTGTATTCGTGTAGAACCATGTAAAATTATCTATACGATTCATTTTTAAAAATCTATTTTGGGCAATTTGCAGCTTATTCTTTATTCCTGAGGTTTCTTCTTCTTTGTTGGGCTATAATTGACATATAACTTTATATAAGTTTTAGGTGTACAAGATTATGATTCAACATATAGAATTTTTAAGATCTGTTCTCTTGGGAACTTTAAAATATATGATACAATATTATTAACTACAGTCATTAGGACATAGTCATCTGATAACTGGAAAGTTAGTACTTATGGTCACCTTCACTTATTTGCCACCCTCCATCTTAAATTTTATCAGCTTGATCAGCTTTCATTGTGTTTTTGTTTTGTCTATTTTTTTCAGATTTTTTGTATTTTTTTATTTTTAGTTTTTTCATAGGTCTAAATGTTTGAGTATATTGAATTTAGTTGAAATGTATTTTTTTTTTTTTTCTGCTTTTGGGTTGCTTTGAGAGTAAAGGACTTTCCATCAGCTAAAATATCTGGATTGTATTTGCTTTTTTTTTTTTCTCTCTCTCTCTTTAAGTAGTTTCTTATAGTATTCACTTATTTTATTTTATCTTTTGAAGTATTTCTCTGGCACTCTTACAGTTCAGGGGTATCCTCTTTCTTATACTCGGATACCATGGAGGTAGGTATATGATTGACATCTGGTGTTGTCCAAAAGTTATATTTACAAAAAAATATTATGTAGACTGTAAAATAAAGATTACAATGATTCCTAATGTCATTTTGGTTGACAATTACATATTTGTTTTTATTATTTCAACTATTACGATTTTTTTTAGAAAGAGAGAGATAGGGTGAGGGAGAGAGAGAGAAGCATCAACTAGTTGTTACACTTATTTATATATTCATTGTATGTGCCCTCCCTGGGGATCAAACCAGCAACTTTGGGGTACCAGGACAATGCTCTAATAAACTGATCTACCCAACCAGGGTCTCAACTATTATGTTTATACTTAATCATTGGAGTGTTTCTGAAAAAGTTAAAGAACCCTCTCAAAGCTGGTAGTTCTAGTTGCATTGTCCTGTGTATTATGTATACTCTAATGAAATGGAACACAATGTGAATGTGTGTGTGTGAGAGAGAGAGAGCGAGTTATAGGATTTGGCGGTTCTCTGAATTGTTTAGTAAAAGACTTGCATGGTCCACAATCTCCCATTCTCTTTAGTTAGCTCTAAAATGGAAACATTCTGTAGAAGGGGACAGTGTCAAGGTCAGGGTCTCTCCTCAGTTTATACCAAGTCATGGTGCTTCCTGGTCTGCCCTGGCAGATGCTTGCATATTTTATGAAATAACAGGAAGACAGGAAAGTATGTACTCCTGACTCCTCTTTGTAATTCCTGTGCACCGAAGCACACCACCTAATATTTCCTAGTTTTTCTCTGACAGTTTGATCATTATGGAGTTAGCTCTCCTGGTGCCAATCTATTTGCAAGTTATTTTCCCCTGTGGTACAAGCAGGTGACCTGGAGTGCCAATCACACTGTCAATCACTATGTGCCTTTTATGTGACCCTGTCAGGGTCACAGATAACCCTGATTGGCTAGGTCACTAGGTCAAGTTAGTAGATCCAGGGTGTGCATTTTGCGAAGGGGCATGGTGTGGTGTCAAGATCAACACTTTCAACAGAATATTATTGAAATGATGTTGCTAGCCTGTGCAGAACTGGTGGGAACATGTCATGCTTCTATATCCTTTAAAGATAAGTTTAAATAGATCTACAATAATGAACAAATGGCCTTGATTTCTAATTGCTAAACATATTTAAATATAGACTGGACAGCTATTAGTTGAAGAAGATTTTTGCTGATCAGCATTAACAGCTTTCAGCAAAATGTATTTTCACATGTTGAACTGTGATTTATCTTCACATACATATTTGAGAAAACTTTGTTACCATATGTATATAGAGAGCCATGTTCACTATAATTCAATGAAAAATAATTTTTAAGAAATTGAGCAGATGGAGTTTAAGAAAGAAAGAGATGTTGCTGAGTTATTTAGAAAAACCTTAAAAGCTTTATAAGATGAACATATATTATGAATTAAGTCATTGTACTAATCCTTTCAAGTGTATGGAGTTTGTCATTTTTTAAATTACAATAAAGTATCTAAAGTCATGAATATTTTTTATCACATCTTCACTCCCAGATATATTTACTGTGGAAATATGTATTGTTGAACACATATGTTTAAAGTATTGGTGACTCACCCAAAGAGTTTTAACCTAAGTTGAAAAGTTCTTGAAAGGTTCCTAGAGCCTTTCTGTAAAATTAAGGATGCAAGTTTCTATTACTTATTATAATTTTTTTACCCCTGCTTTCTTAAACAATACATTATAAATGTATAACTGGCCAACTTCTGTAAGAGAGTTTTTGCTTTTGTTATTTTTCCTATGGTAGGGGTAATCAAGAAATGCTATTTTAAAAGAGTTCAGGCTCTTGCACCTGAATCAGGGCACTCAGAAATTACACACACTCACCGAGTTTTCTCATGTCTCGAGAAGGTTGAATTTGATTCCTCAGCCAGGGAGGCATTAAGCACAGAGTGGCACCATAAGCAAAGCAAAAATAACTGTTATGTGGGAGCTGTTAGAATGGCATTAGATTGTTATAGAGATCTTTACCCTTTGCTAAGTTTCCTTTCACAGTGTGTGGGAATGCTAAGAAGAGATATTTTAGTTGAGATACAAAAGAAGATACACTTTTCTCCTTGTTTAAGGGAAAAAGAAAACTCAACTAATTCTTTAAAATCCCCTTGAAAAGCTCAGAGACAACATCAACTTTCAGAATGTTCCATTAGAACTGTTCTAGCAACAACTTATAGTCATATTTCCCCTGAATTTCTTATAGAATAAATGCAGTAAGAGTATGTTCTTGACCTCTACAAGATGAGAGATTTCCTTGCTCTCTGATGATAAAAATAAGAGAACCTATACATATGTACCCTATCTCTTATTGTTCATAAATCTTGATTATGGAATGATTGGATTATATTTTTAAATTGTATTGGATAAATTTTTCAGGACCATTATGTCCAAACTTGGATGCTGTTATAGAACAAAGGAGGAGCTATTAGTCCTTAATTACATTTAGGACAACAGTAGTAAATTGGACCTTTTCTGTGGAAACCAGGATATATGGTCATCCTACTCATAATGGAATGATTTAATATGTGGTATGTTAAACAAGAATAATTAAGCCTCAACAGTGTCTATCAAGTCTGCTTAGTAAGTCAGTTAGAACCAACAAGAATTTTCAGGAATCTCTAACAAATAATAGGAAAGGGGTGAAGCAAAGCTGAGGGTTTAACATTTTACTCCCAAAAGGGGTTTTATCCAGTAACTGACATTTAAGCTTGAGTAAAACAAGGTAGTCAATTCATTGTAAATTTGATTTTAAATAGACTATCAGCTAGTACTTCAATAAGAAATCTGAAATAAAAGTAGGAAGTCTTAGTTTCTAGTCACATTTGAACTATTTTTTTCAAAGTATAAGTTGAAAATTTAATTTTGTGTATTTAAAAGTATTTGAAGAAATGAAGAATTTGCTATATCACCTTTGAAATCCCATTCTGATGGTAATATTTTATGATTTTCACTAACTATACTTTTCTGGGTGAAAAAGATCTTAGGAAACACTTGATCTTCTGAGACATATGGAACTCATGGGAAAGGATCACAGGAAACATTAAAAATGGAAGTTCAAAGTACTGTGGGACTCTTTATATAACACCATTGCATCATATTCACTCTTCAGTTCAGGTATATCGAACTACTTGAAATTCTCAGCACATTCCTATTCCTTCACTCAACCTGTTTCCTGTGTTAAGAATGTTCTCAATTTTTTATTCCCTTCAGCTTTAGCTATATTTAATTCTTATTCATTCTTCAAATATTAATCCTCTAATCTCAGTTTGAGCTCTTTCACTGCAATATCATAGCACTCAGGACATCACTCTACCATAACACTTTTCACTCACTGTTGTGATTGGTCATTCATTCTACTTCCACACTAAACTCTGAGCTACACGTCATTTCCATGTCTGCATCTCAAGCAACCAACCTAGTGCTTCTCAAATAAAATTATTCAATAAACCATCAAACAAATTTTAAAGAAACAATTACTTTTCTTTGTAAAATAAGTGAATATGTAACAACAGGAACAATTGTTTCTGCAGATGTCTGGCTAAGATATGTATCACATATGTTATTATATGTAAATCAAGGTGAAAATAAATTGAATTTGGACTGTACCTTATGCTTTAATTTACAAATATATTGGTATTTATATCTTTGGAGCTGTTGCAAAGAAAACACTCCATACAGACAAAAATGTGTTTATGATGACAAAGATACTGGGCCAGACAGAATAATTTAGAGACTAAATGGACATGAATGGCTTCCAGGATGGGCCTACTTACTGTACACTAAATTTTGGTCTATAATGTTTTTGATATATTTCATAGAATAAAAAAAATTCATGTCTTGTGTCTTCATAGCTTCAAAATAAGCATTCTGTTTTTACTTTATCACTTTTTATAATTCTCATATTCATTTTCTAGCATATATACTTTCACATGCACATGAAAGCTATTTTAAACAGGCTTAAGAGAAACTCTTTGTAAATAATATTAAGCACACTAAAATATTATCTATCCCTAATATGTCTCTTCACAAAGTAATATGGAATCAACATCCTCTCAGTAAATAAGCCTTACAAATTTCAATAATTTCTTTTTAACCTCACCCTCTTCCAAATCGTTGATCTTTAATCATTTGCCGTAGTTGGTGAATTGTGAATGTACAAAATTTCTCAAAATTGTCCATTTCTTCCCCACCGTCTCTGCTTTATAAATTATACATTGATTAGTTAATGTTTTCCTAACTGATATCATTGATATCAAATTTTATATTTTTAATAACTCTGAACACTACTGCCATATTACTTATCTTAAAATACTGCTTTAGCATCCTGAAAGTTTCCTAAAAGTAGAGTAATAACCCATTACCTACAAAATATAGTAGTCCAATAATCTGACCTTTTAAAGACCTTTCAAAATCTTGCCCCAACTCCATTTCAAGTTTTACCATGCTGTGTAACATCAATTTCCCACTCTAAAAAAAATTACTGACCTCAACTGTAATTTGTCTGGATAGATTTATCTCTGTTTTAACTCTTACACAAAATTTTTCATTATACCTCTTTAGTTCTCTTCACTTTCTTCCTTCCTTTAAAATTGCCATTAATGTTCTGTCAGTACCTAGACTGAGATATTTATCATTTACCTCTAGTGGTCATTCATCAAAAGTCACTGCCTTCTTAATTGCTCTTATTCATGGAGTTGCTTCCCAAGTCATAAGGATCTGCTTCTTAAGTTTAAATAACTTTATACTTTTAAACTAAGTGTTTATAACTGTGTTACCTTCAGGCATCTTGATGACTGCAGAAAGATAACACACACACACAAGATAAGGTTATTGCCTCCATATTAAATTGTCTCTCTCATATGGTTAGGAAACCAGCACCCTATTCTCTATTAAATGTTATCTTTCTTCAGTGCTGACTTGAATAAGTGTCCTTAAAAAATGGTAAGGCTTTTCTTATTACTTACATTTTCAGGTGTATAAGTCTTGGCTTTTCTATAAATTAAGAAGCAACTTAAATATGAGGGTGGGTTAAGAAGCAGAGTCATGTCTTACTTACATCTCTGTAGTCTTCTATCTTCTCCTTGATCTTGGTTGTGAAAGTCCTGACTTCTCTTCACTGTTTAAGCCTAATATTATTAATAAAACAAAAGCAATAACATAGTCTAAAGTTAAATTGAATGTTAAAAGAGCAGTGTTTTGTTCTTACCCACACCATAAATTAAATTGAGCACTCATATCCTCTGAACTTAATATTATTATTTTTATTTTAATAAGAATAATGATTAATACTTCTTACCCTGATCAACTGTGAGTTTTTATTATTACTCCATGACTATTTACTTCCTTTTATCTTTAATTCTCTAGAGGACTACAATTCCCTGCTCTATTAACTTTATGCTGGGCCAAATAACTTGTTTCAGCAAAGGAGATGTGAAAAGATTAAAAATATCAGTTCCAAGTTTCCACTGACTTTCTTACCTTCTTGCAATCCATTATAATAAGGGTTTGTAACTAGTTCAGGTAGTTACTGCTCTTTACTATAGTCTCCAAGATAAACACATAAAGTAGAATTAAACCCAAACCTAATAAAGCTCAACTGAATCAAGAATAATCCCAAACAAACCACTGACCCATGAATGAAAACTAAATGCTTGTTTTAAGGCAATGACTTTTTGGATTTATTATATGTAAAATTCTTGCATCAAAATCTATGCTATTTCTTGCAGAGCTATGATCATAAAATAGATTTCCATATGCAAATATGAATTAAAAATACTGTGATATAAAATTATCTTATAGTCAATATGCTGAAAAATAAATAAAAGATTATAAAAACACTGTGTCATTATACTTTTATGAAATTGTTAAATAGGCACAAACAGGCCAAAGTGATAAGAAGAAATTGCCTCAGAGGTGAAGTTAAAAAAGTTTGGGCAATAAAATACTAATACAAGCACTATGCAGCTATTTAGAGTAATGGAAAGTTTCTGAGAAACCCAAGATGGTGGAACAGTAAGTGGAAGCTACACTAACCTCCTCCCAGGACCAAACTGGAATTAAACTAAATTTAAGAAAAATCATCCTGAATAACTAACTGAACACTAGCTTGAGAGAAGCTTTACAATAAGGACGGACAGAAGAAACCAGGTCACTACAATGTGACTTGTAAGGATCACAGAGGTGCAAGAGGGCTGGCTGGTCTCCCAAGGGCAGTAGCTGAAGTGCCAGAGGAATATTTCAGTGACCAGAGAGTTCTCGCTATGAGGTGTGGGGTCTAAATCCCAATCTGGGATCCCCAGCCTGGAGCAGCAGTATAGGAAAAAATCCAAAATATCATCCAGCTGTGAAAAGGAATAACATTTCTCTCAGCCAGAGAGAGATGGGTAGAGAGGAAGAGAGCCTCTTAAAAGGTCAACACACAATTTGTTTGTTTGTTTGTTTATCAATACTTACCCTGCGTTCCAGAAGAGGTAAGGCAGAGTGGACCTCAGACACATGAGGAGAGTCTGGGGTTGGTGACTCTGGCAAGAGAGCTGTAAGAACAGACACCAGGATCCCTGTGCTGAGTCATTCCACATACTGCAGACAACATCTTTCTCAGGTAGAGCACTTCCTTATAAGTGGCATCAGCCTGAGGGAAAGCAATAGCAATAGATCCATACACAGAAAAACCTCTAGGCCACCTGGTGGAGGTTAAGCCAGTCTGCTCTATACAGGTGGAGGCTATCTCAGTGATTAATTTTAATGAGAGAGACAGAGTGCTGGGAACTCTGAGACATTAGCTGACCCTTCCCAGGGCTGGTACTGGAGAAAGCCAACCTTGGTGTGCAGCCTGGTTCTTCTGCACAAACCCAGGCCAAACAGAGAGAGTCACCAGCTATGGATCAATGCTACCCCTAAACATGTTTCCCAGGGCCAGTCATAGGAAGTGTATGACATAAGTCTATAATAGAGTCCTTGCAGATCTACCTAACTTAGAAACAAATTTTAAAAAGCAGCCAAAATGGGAAAACAAAAACAGGCCCCACATGAAAGAATAGAGAATACTTCAGAACTAAATAAAATGGAGGTCAGCAATTTATCAGCTATAGAGTTTGGAGTAATGATTATAAGAATAATCAACAGCATTTGAAAAAAGACATAGAGACCATAAAAAGGACCAGTCAGAAATAAATAATGCACTATATGAAATAAATAATACACTGGAGGAATAAACAGTAAGTTAGATGAAGCAGTTGACTGAATCAGTGGTTTAGAAGACAAGGTAGAGAAAAAACACCCAGACAGAGGAGCAAAAAAAAAGAAAGAATAAAAACAAAATAGCAGAGCTTAAGAAACATCTTGGACATCATGAAATATAACAACAGCCACATTGTGGGAATACCAGAAGGAGAAGAGAGCAAGCAAAGGATTGAGAACCTACTTGAAGAAATAATGACAAAAACTTCCCTAATCTGATGAAGGAAAAAGACATACAAGTCCAAGAAGATCAGCGTCCCAAACAAGATGGACTGAAAGAGGCCCACACCAAAACACAACATGATTGAAATGGCAAAGTTGAAAGACAAGGAGAGTACCCTAAAAGTCATAAGGGAAAAGCAGGCAGTTACATACAAGAGAGCTCCAATTAGGCTGTCATCTGATTTCTCAACAGAAATATTTCAGGCCCAAAGGGGGTAGCATGAAATATTCAAGGTGGTAAAAACCAAGGACCTACAATCAAGGCAAATTTATCTAGCAAGGCTATCATTTAAAATTGAAAGAGTTTCCAGATGAGTAAAAGCTAGAGGAGTTTGTTTATACAGAACCAGTACTGCAACAAATGTTAAAGAATTTGCTAAGAAAAAGGATAAAAAAGAAAAGAAAAGAAAAAAAGAGAAAAATAGCTAAAAATTAAATGGGAGTAAATATGTATCTACCAATAATCACCTAAAATGTAAATGGCTTAAATGCTCTAATCAAAAGACATAAGGTAGCTTAATTAATAAGAAAACAAGACTCATGTACATGCTGTCTCCAAGCAACCCACCTCAGATTGAAAGATACTCACAGACTACAAGTAAAGGGATAGAAAAGATATTTCATACAAATGGAAAGGGAAAAAAAGTTGAGGTAGCAATACTTATATTCAACAAAATAGACTTTAAACCCAAGGTTATAGTAAGAGATGAAGAAGGACACTACATAATAATAAAGGAACAATCCAACAGGAGGATATAACTCTAGTAAACATTTATGCACCCAACATAGGAGCACCTAAATATATAAAACAAATTTTGATGGCAATAAAAGGAGAGATCCGCTGAAAAACAGTTACAGTGGGGGATTTTAATGCCATATTGACTTCAATGAATAGATCTTCCAGATAGAAATACAACAAGACAGCAGCCTTAAAAGACACTAGAGAAAATGGATTTAACTGATATCTTCAGAGGATTTCACCCCAAAGCAGCAGAATATACATGCTTTTCAAGAACATTTTCTAGGATAGACCACATGTTAGGACACAAAAGAAGTTTTAATAAATTTAAGAAGATTGAAATCATATCAAGCTTCTTCTCAGACCACAATGCTATGAAACTAGAAACCAATCACAAAAAGAACACTGAAAAACACACAAAGACATGCAAGCTAGATAATATGTTATTAAACAATGAATGAGTCAACATGAGATCAAGGAAGAACTCAAAAGATGAGAACACACAATTCAAAATCTGTGGAACACAGGAAAAGCAATCTTAAGAGGGAAATTTATAGTCTGTAGACTTATCTCAAGAAAAAGTTCAAATAAACAATCTAACTTTACACTTCAAGGAACTTAAAAAAGAACAACAAAATAAGCCTACTGTGAGTAGAAGGGAAGAAATAATTAAAATCAGAGCAGAACTAAATCAAATAGAATCTAATTTTAAAAAATGATACAAAAGGTCAATGAATCCAAGAGTCGGGTTTTATTAAAAGATGAATAGGATTGAAAAACTTTTAATCTAGTTCATCAAGAAAAAAATAGAGGACCCAAATAAATAAAATCAGAAATTAAAGAGAAGCAATAACAACTGACAACAAAGAAATACAAAGAATTGTAAGAAAATATTATGATCACTATATGCCAAAAAACTGGACAACCTGTACAAAATGGATAAATTCCTAGAAACACACAATCTTCTAAAATTAAATGAGAAGATAAGAGAATCTGAATAGATAGATTACACCTAGTGAAACTGAAGCAATAATAAAAAACTCCCAACAAACAAAAGCCCTGGACCAGATGACCTCAGGGGTGAATTTTATCAAACATTCTAGGAAAGAACTAACACCTCTTCTCAAACTATTTCAAAAAATTCAATAGGACAGAAGTCCCCTAAACTAATTTTACAAGGCTAGTATTATCCTATTTCCAAAACCAGATAAAGACAATACAAAGAAAGAAAATTATAGGCCAATATCCCTGATGAACATAAATGCTCAAATTCTCTACAAAATGTCAACAAAACTAATACAGCAATACACCAAAAACTGATTTGCAAATCAATAAATATGATTCACCACTTAACCAAAATGAAAGATAAAAATCGGATACAAAAAAATTATTTGATAAAATCCAGCACACATTTATGATAAAAACTCAGCAAAGTGTGAATAAAGGTAAAATGCCTAATCATAATAAAGACTATATATGACAAATATACTGCTAATAAACAGGCAAAATTTACAAATGTTTCCCTTAAGATCGGAAACAAGACAGGTTGCTGTCTTTCACCTTTCTCTCTCTCTCTCTCTCTTTTTTTTTTATTGTTCTATTATAGTTGTCCCACTCTTCCCCCATTGCTCTCCCCTGCCATGCCCTCCTCCCCTCTCTCCCACAGTCAATCCACACCCTGTTGTCCATGTCCATGGGTCATTTATATTAGTCCCTATCCCTTCTTTTCACCCTTCTCTCCCTCCCTCAACCCCTCTGGTCACTGTGAGTCTGTTCCTTATTTCCATGCCTCTGGTTCTATTTCCAACATAGCACTGGAAGTCCTAGCCATAGCAGTTGGACAAGAAGAAATAAAAGGCATCCAAATTGGAAAGAAAGAAAGAAAACTATCATTATTTGAAGATGACATGATACTATACATAGAGAATCCCAAAGATTCCACCAAAAAACTAGTAGAACTGATGAGTAAATTCAGCAAAGTAGCAGAATACAAAATTAATACCCACAAATCAGTTCCATTTTATATGCTAATTACAAACTAACAGAAAAGAGAAACTAAAGAAAAAATCCCATTTAAAATTGCTTGAAAAAGAATAAAATACCTAGGAATAAATCTAATCAAGGATGTAAAAGACCTGTGTCAGATCATGGAGGCAGCTAGAATGTACACCTGGACTTTGGTATATGCTAATCAACCTGGCCCTGGACTTAGCAGTTCCCAAAAGATATGTTTATGGACTTAGCCATTCCCAAAGGATATGCTGATGGACTGAAACACATCCAGAGGAAATGGTAATAGGCCTAGCCTGATATGTTAACTAAACTGGTGTGGGAGGGGGAAAGCAATGAGATGTAAATGATCTACTGAATATGTTGATAAGCAGACTCCCCCTTACTGAAAGGTATATAAAAAAAGGTGCCTGCAGAAGTGCCAGGGGTGATTTCTATGGGCCCATGAGGAGGACTGAGAACCACCTTTCCCCAGCTTTCCTTGCTCCTATGGGCCCATGAGGAGGACCGGGAGTTACCCCACAACCCCCGCCACTGTTTCCCTTGCTCCTACGAGCCCTTGAGTCAGTCTGGGAATTGCCTCTCCCCTTAACTCCCTTCCCCCTTCCTTTGGTCCCTCAATAAACCAGTTATCTGCTTTCACAGCAGTCTCTGGGTGATTTCTCAGAGCAGGACTTTCCTGACAACCTGTACTTGGAAAATTATATGACATTGAAGAAAGAAACTGAAAAAAATACAAATAAGTGGATTAGAAAGATTAACATCATTAAAATGTCCATCCTACCCAAAAATATCTATGCGTTCAACATAATTCCAATCAAGAGTCCAAGGTCATATTTCACAAACTATAATAAATATTTCAAACATTTATATTGAACCACAAAAGGCCCCTCATAGCAACAGCGATCCTGATAAATGCAAATTAAACCACAATGAGATTCCACCTCACACCTGTCAGAATGGTTTTCATCAACAAATCAACACACAATAAGTACTGGTGAGGATGTGGAGAAAGGTAGTAATGCAGATTGGTCTGGCCACTGGTGATTTTAGGGTTGGGGAAAGAAGGGAGAGGATATTATGGGGTTAAATGGTAATGGCAAAAATACAATAAAAGAAAAGAAAACTAAAAAGAACATTTCTAATATTTGCTATAGATGTTGATTACGTAGACATTGTGGGGAAAATGCAACAAAATTAAAAATTGTGCATCTTATTTTATGTTAATTATAAATCAATAAAAGAAAACCCATTAAATATTGCTGACTCACCCCTGAACTTGACTCATATCCAAGTACACACACATTTTCACTTGAAACTAACAGGCAGCTCACACTCAATATACCCCAAATCATACTCTTAATTGCTTCAACCCCTTAAGAAAATTGTTCTTGCAACTGTCATTCAGTTTTCTCAGTTTTCAGGCTAAAATCATAATAAATGGACAATGATTCCTTTCTCTCATATGCTGCATCCAACTTATTGGACAGTTCTCATTACTTCTTCTGCAGATATCCTGGTCCAAGTCACAGGCAATTTTTTTCTTATCATTTATAGGTTCCCATCTTCTATCTTTGACTCTCTGCTATTTTTTTGAGTAGCAGAGTGACATACTTTTTTGAAGTATGTCAAACCATGCATTGTTTTCTGCTCAACACCATCCAATGTCATCCATCTAAATTAAAGGAAAGAGAAAAGGAAGTTAACATAAACTTTCAAACCCTGCATGATATGTACCTCTATTTCCCTGAAGTTATCTTCTTCTAACATAGTTCAATTCATACTTATCTTTTCACTTTTTCTAAATGTCAAAGAAAGCTGTCACTCCCAGCACTTTGGACAAATACTCTTCCCTCAAATAACCAGAATGCACATAGTAGGTTCTCAATCACTATGTGCTAAAATGATGAAGGAATGAAATGCCTTTTGCATCCTACTGTTTTCTATTTAGTTTCATCTATAAGCATCATTATCCCCCAGTAGTTACAGTCGCGCGCACACACCAGCTCTGCAAGTACTTGCTGCTTTTTCAACCTAATTAGCATTACTTACAAAGGAAATGTAGAGCACCCCTATGCAAGTGTAAAGAAAGCATTAATCAAGCCAGATAGTAACAGAACCTACTCCCCCACTCCTTTAATTATTCTGGTAGTCAAAAACAAAACAGAATGATGCCATGGGATGGAAGCACTAAAGAGTGTTGCTGTGATTCTGTCCCAAGGAAGTCATTCTTTCTTGCATTTTCTTCCAGGTTTCCGGTGCCTCAATCTTATCCAATTTCTCCACCCTGCCTATCTATCTAAATAAATAGTTCTAAATCTTAACAAAGTGAACTCAATCACTCTAGAGGAGGACATGCCTACACTCTAAAATTTAAAATTTGGCTTATACCAGTTAAATGAAAATAAAATATTTTCCAGTATCTTATCATAATGAGAAGAGAGCAGCCATGAGCCAAAAATGATATAATGACAGGTCAAGCATCTGTACACATGTTAAGACCAATTTTTCCCTCTTTAACTTCTTATCTTATGGTTCTCTCAGGCATTAATTCACTTAATAATAGCAGTAAAGTGTGATTTTCAAAAAGGATAAATTTATGATTTACACAAATATAAAATGAACACCTGTCAAGAATTTTAGTCAACTCATTAATTAATGAGTGAGCCAATAGTCATTAAAATCAGTTCAAATGAGAATTTAATTACAGAGATTTATAGTCTCTACAGGATAAAATTCATTTGCATAGCTGTCAGTATTACTATTTTCTACATGTTAACATCTATCTCCAGAGTTGTTTGATTACTAGTCTAAGACATATTTACACATCACTGTGGAATCTCATAATCACCAGTAAGTTTGCTAAACAATGCAAGCATGTCACTGAAGGACACCAGAATTCTACTTTACCCATTTTCAAGTCATTGGCAATTTTTTCTGACATTAAAAAAAGGAATTACCTAACCAAACTATAATAACATTTTAAAACAAATTGCACTGAAAAGTCTCCTAAACTGTGAACTAGTTTATTATATCAGAACAAGAGTATATACAAATTTTCTTCTCAAGTCTTTGACTCATGTCTTTAAAATGTAATCTCCAGAGGACTGATTTTTAAAAATAAATAAATAAACAATTCCAACTCTATTGCTACAGAGAAGCCATCATCTTTCATCAGTGCGTGACTGGAAAAATGGTGAAAAAGCAGCAAGATAAAAACTATAGTAATGCTTTATTTACATTTATTGTTTTCCATTTTTCCTTTTCATGTGTCTCTATCCTTAGTGCTCCTGCTGACAACCAAATCAGCTGTACTAGCATCAAAAGCCAGTCGTTTTTTGATGCTTGCATTAGTTCTATTTTTCATGAACCTAACATCTTACTGATTTCATTTTGCTTTTAGTTTTTAAATTGTGTGCTTGCGTTTAGTTGTCATGACAAAATTACTATTTCAATTTAATACTGAAAGATGTTTTAGTATTATTAAATAAATATTAAATGCATCATTCATTATTTCTTGATATGGCAACAATCTATAATGATAATAAATATGTAAATATGAGAGGTCATCTTTAAAGTGTTACTTATGGTTACAAACACACATTCCCCTGCAAGTAAAAAGAGATGTCCACAGAAAGCTGAGACACCTCATCTATGAATGCCAGTGACTGTAAAATCTAGATTATATATGTACTTTCCATATAAAAATAAGAGACATATGATTAAAATTTAAGGTTGTTAAACTTGATAAAGTTCTCAATCCTCCCAGAACTTAGTGTTGTAAAAAGAATTGATCACCAATGTGAGACACAGAGAAGGCAAAACAATCATCAAGAATAGAAATAATAAAGATTTTTCAAACCCTTCTCTTTATAAATTGCTTCCCTGTAAAAGAATCAAAATGTGACATTTTTGAGGAGGTGGAGAAGTAACTTCAGTTTGAGGACTGGCATTTGTAAGAATATAGCTGATAGAAAAATCAAGATATTATTATCCAAAAGCAATGATTAAAACTATTTTGGTGTGTTTGTTAGTTTTCAAAAGGTATATATTTGTAGCTTACTAACCATAGTGTAGAAATTTGCCCCATAAATGTACTATTCTCTATTTAAATGCTCATACTGGTAAAAGGTAAAAAATATATATAAATCTGTTTTACTCTCCAAGACATTTGGCTTACTCAGAGCATAGCAATTTTATTGCTGCAAGCTGTGAGGCATTATACTACAAACTTAAATAATATCCAAGTGAAATGTACTGCAATAATTTTACTAGACTTTATGTTAATGTATATTTATTTAGATACTATTTCAATTAATAAATATAACAATAAATACAAATCACTTATGAATATAACTTTAACAATAGAACAAATTATAAACTAAATACAAATAATTCAATGACATATTAATAACATATTATTTAATGTGATCAATATTTAATGTTACTTTTTTTTTCCTGGAACCAATTCTCCCACTGATAATTTAAAGTTTAAAAATAAAATGAGTACCATTAAGTTCATGTCTAGATTTATTCTAAATCTTTACTTTTGACTTTCGTAAAATTAAGCCAGAAATTCCTATTAAAATAACCTGATAAAGTTCCCATTCCTATACTGTGCAAATAACTGTTAATAACTAGAAGGCATATTTGTTATGTCAGGATAATTCTGCTTTAATTTTAACCACAATTATTCCTGTGAGCAACTCTCAATGGCTAATTGTAATGAGATATCTCTGAAAACTCTTTCACTCACCTGAAAAATAATTTAGTTGTATGGCTTTACCAAAATATACATTAACTGGATATCAAATCTATATTAATATAATCAGAGGCATTTATTCATTTTATATGGATAAAGATACATATTGCTAATATATTTTCACAAGGTGGTATTAAAGAAATATCATAAACATATTACTTTTTTACAATGTAAACATAGTACTGATGATCATAGAATAGTTTATTTTTAATTTGTTGTACCTACTTATGTTCAAAATATATTTCTCCAAAAATACAATGCATTGGCATATAGAACATTTTAAGCTGAAGAAATTTAAGAAATAGCAGGCAAGGACTCTCCAAAATGCTCCTTTTCCACTGAAGGAGGTCTTAAGACCCTTATGTGAGAGATGATTTCCCCATACCCAGAGGCAAGAAGCATCCTTATCCTCAAAGATGGAGGTATGCTGAGAGGAGTCTGAATGAGCAGGCCTTGCTAAGTTCCCCCCAGTTATACAGCTTGTCCTATTATGTTTTGCCATGACTTTCCACTTCTCATCAAGCCTAGTGTATGAGTAAAAACACTCAAACTTAACCATTTCTTCTAGACTTAATTTCTTTATGAAAGCTACCATGTCACATAAAGCTTATATTAATACAATATTATTATTTTTATACTAATATAATAAAACATATTAATAAGAAGTCTTTTTCTTATTACTCTCTTTTGCCACTTTAATTTTCAAACTCACTTAAGGATTCTAGGAGAGTAAAGGAAAATTTTTCCTCCTACAATTTATCCCTTACATACTCCTTTTCCTAGATATGATATGGTGGCTTGATTTTTCTACTATTTTCTTGATTTGAATTATTGAACTAAGTATAATTACAAAGAGTATTGGGTCCTCTACAGGTTGCACAAATAATAGTAATCATCCGAGTAATTCACATATATTAATTATTTAATATTTATTAAATCAACATTATATTTTATAAGAATATAAACTTTATCTATTATTGATCATCATTGAAATACAATAAAAGTTTTATAAATTATTGTAGAGAACTTAATAACATCAGAAAATATGTTTAAATATCCCCAGCTGGCCAAAATACCCAGTTAGAGAAAGACTCATGAGGTAATATTACACAGAGACAGATGAGTCTTATATGAGTTATCATATTGAATTGTTGACAGTTGATAAATAGCACAAGATACCAGCTAAAAAATAAAATTAGTGTGAATTTAGAATGGGGAATAATATGTTTTGCAGAAGAATCTGTGGGAATTTAGGGGAAAGCATTAACATTAAAAGCATGTAAAAGACAGTACACCACCATGCTGTGGCAGACACACGGGTGTGCCACAAGAATTTTAACACGTGCAATGCCTGCCTATTTAGTCAGGGGCACTAGCTACTTTTCTCTTAGATTGTCAAATATAAAAATAACAACAGCCAACACAACAATCGCTGTCTGTTGTGAGTGAATCAAAATTATACCTATATTTTCGTCATGCAAAAAATACATTTTTTTGGTGTGTTGCAGAATATTAGTAATTAATTATGTGTGTCATGAGATGAAAGAGGTTGAAAATCACAGCAGTACACACACACACACACACACACACACTCACTCACACACATAAATATATGAAAGTAGTAAGGTAAGAAAAGGAGAAATAATCATTTAACCTAGGGTAGGTTCTGGAGATTAACTGATCACTTATTACTTGAGCATGATCTTGAAGAAATAGAAGAACATAAGTATATTTTGGAGCTAAATTTTTTACTAAATCAAAGCTATGTTTTAATTTAAGGAATCAGCAAGTTTCAGCTTTTTCTCTTTCTTCCTGATAGAATCAAATCTATTTATTCTCTGCATGCCTGTAACAATACTTTATAATGTTGAAAATCAGCTGAATTAAGTATAAGCATAATTAAATGGGTAAAAAATAAATCCCTGAAATAGCATTTAAGATCTCAATTTAAAAGGAAGACAGTATTTAGGTCAATGTTTTTTTGCTGGTGATATATTAAGACATTCTTGAACATCTAAAGTTATATGACTATCTTCCCTGAATCGAGTTCTAATAGGAGATGTTGTAGGCATGTAGTGTAGGAAATACATGTATAAGTGTGTGTTTCAAAAAGAAGAAGAAAATAATTATAAATTACAAAAGGCAGAGGTAATTTTAAGGCCCTGGGTCACTTGAAAAATGTTATATATTAAATAAATGAATATATTTTTCCTTTATGAGATATTCTTTTTCTTTATAAATTTCAGACTTTCCTCTACAATGTAATATTGAAATAAAAATAAAAATTTTCTACACATTTTCTTATAAGTTTGGAAGGAGCAATCAGGTTCACAAGATTAGTAGTATTTCCACTAATTTCTAGATATGGAAATTTTCTGTTTTACATTTAAGCCAAGAGTTCACATTCTTCTTTGCTTAAACAACTCATCTTTTCCAAACCTCTGAATATGAATGAAGTTCTTAATGGAGTAATTGCTAACTGACACTTGCTGCATTGTTGCCCCTACTAATGAGTACATTCTATGTTGTTCTTCCACAGATTATTCAGACACCTATGTCTAACTCAGCTAATATTAACTCTCAAAAACCTGAGAGTTAATTCTGTTTTGGGGGGGAGATGTGGGGGTCTCCCATGAGTAAAACTCAAAGATTTCCTCTTGCAATTTTCTCTGCCTGAAACACATTTCATCCATACACACACATGACCCATACTTTTGCTCCTTACAGTCTTTCTTTTTCTTTTAAATGCTAAATTCTCAGTGAAGTTTTCTTCACCTATCTATTGTAAAATTCCATAAACAACAAAATCAATATGTTCCAGCTAGAATAACTGAAAAATGAGAAAAGCCCCATATCAAAAATGAAATAGTTGAGATCACTACAAATTCAAAGAACAGAAAACATATAATCAGGAATTACTATGAACAGCCTTATACACCAATACTGATAACATGGATAAAATCAAACAATTCCTTGAAAGACACCTCTGTCAAAATTCACACAAGAAAAAACAAAACAAAAAGAAAAAGTCTACATGAAGTTTAGTCAGTGAATAATCTTCCAAAATGGAAAGCAACATAGTCAGATGGATTCACAAGAAATCCCAGCAATAATTAGAAAAATAAATTATAGCAATTTTCCACAATCTCTTGCAGAAACTGAAGGAACATTGCAAACTCATTATAGGAGGCAGTATTATCTTAATTCCAAAACGAGATGACAAGTAAACTACAGTTCAAGACCTCTAAGACATCTCAAAAACATATATACAATATCCTCAATAAAAGATTCACAAATCTAATACAGCAATGTATAAAAAAGAATTATACATTGTGACCAAGTCAGATTTATCTGAGGTAAGAAAGATGGGTTCATATTTTGAAAAACAATTAATACAACCCTCACATCAATAGTTATATTAAAAAAAAACAACCTTATTATATCAATAGATGCAGAAAAAAGTATTTAACAAAAACTAACACTGCTTCTTATTAAAAACTCTCAGTAAACTAGGAGTAGAGGGAACTTCCTCAATTTGATATGGGATACATATTTTGATCTTGGGTTTGGTGATGATTTTTTAGATACAACACCAAAGACAATCCATGAAAGAAATAACTAGTGAGTTGGACTTTATGAAAATTAAAATTGCTCCTCTGCAAAAAAATATACTGTCAACAGAATTAAACAATAAGCCAAAGACTGGGAAAAAATATTTTCAAAATTCTGATAAGTGAGTTATCTAAAATATAAAAATAACTCAAAATCAACAACAAAAGGGCAAATAACCTTATTAAAATCTTGACCAAGACCCTAACACACACTTCACTGTGAAAATATACAAATGTCAAATAAATTTAGCAAAAGATACTCCGTATTATTTGTCATCATAAACATGTAAATTAAAACAATGAACTATCACAGCATACCCATTAACATTACAGAGCTATGCCAAAATTCAGAACACTGATAAGACCAAATGCTCTGAAGGATGTGGAATAATAAAAACTATCACTCGTTTCTGGAGAGAATACAAAATGTCATAGTCCTTTTTGAAGAAAGTTTGGTAGTTTCTTTGAAAACCAAATGTAATCATTATATTATCCAGAAATTGTGCTCTTTGATGTATTTACCAAAATGAAGTGAAATCATATGTCTACACACAAATCTGCAAACTAATGTTTATAGCAGTTTTTACCATAATTACCAAACTTGGAAGTAACCAAGAGGTCTTTAGGAGATATATTTTTTAAAAATAAACTGTAGTATATCTAGATAATGAAATATTATTCAGTTCTCAAAAGACATGACCTATTAAGTCATAAAAAACCATAGAGAAAAATTATATTAATATTACTAAGTGAAAAAAGGCAATCTGAAAAATGTATGTATATTATATTATTCCACTATATGACATTCTGGAAAAGACAAAAGTACATGATAAAAAGATCAATGGTTGCCAAGGATTAGAAGGGAGGAAGGAATGAACAGGCAAAGCAGAAATGGTTTTTAGAATAGTAAAACACCTGGAATATTACACTGGCAGATAGCTATCACTATACATTTGTCCCAATCCATATAATGTGCAATACAAAGAGTCACCCTATGTAAACTGGACTTTGATAATAATGTGTCAATTTAGATTAGTCAATTGTAATCAATGTACAACTTTGGTGGGGGATATTGATAATAAGAAAAGCTATGCATATTTGAGGACAAAAGTTATGTTAGAAATCTCTGTACCTTCTCTCTCTCTTTCTCTCCCTCTCTCTCTCACTTTCTCTGCATTTACAGAAAATCATAACAAGGAACATGGAGAAAAAAGTGAAATATAAGAGATCTAATTTTGGTGAAATGTGATGAAGAGACTAAATTTTTAAAATATATTTTATTGATTATGCTTATTACTTTTGTCCCAATTTTCCCTCTTTGCCTCCCTCTGCCTGATATCCCTACTCCCTCCACAATCCCTCCCTTTAATTTATGTCCCTGGGTCATGCTTATAAGTTCTTTGGCTTCACCATTTCTTATACTATTCTTAACTTCCCCCTATTTTGTTCCTGCCAATTATGCTTCTTAACCCCCCCACCTTTTCCTCTATTCTTCCCCTTCCCCTCCCAGCTGATAACCCTAAAATGATCTTCCTACTTATGATTCCATCGCTATTCTGTTTTGTTGTTGTTGTTGTTTTTAAGATTCTGTTGTTGATAGTTGTGAATTTGTTGTCATTTTAATGTTCATAGTTTTGATTCCTTTTTTCTTTTGAAGTAAGTCCCTTTAACATTTCAGGTAATAATGGCTTGGTGATGATGAATTCCTTTAGCTTTACCTTGCTGGGGAAGGTTTTCTGTGCTCTTCCATTCTAAATGTTAGCATTTATGGATAGAGTAATTTTGGTTGTAGGTTCTTGCTTTTTTGTCACTTTGAATGCTTCTTGCCAGTCCCTTATAGCCTGCTAAGTTTCATTTTAAAAATTAGCTGAGACTCATTTGGGAACTCCTTTGTAGGTAACTATTTGCTTTTCTCTTGCTGCTTTTAAGAATGTCTTTATCATTAGCCTTTGGCATTTTAATTATGATGTGTCTTGTTGTGGTCCTCTTTGGGTTCAACTTGTTTGGGACTCTCTGTGCTTCCTGGACTTGTATGTCTATTTCCTTCACCAAATTAGGGAAGTTTTCTTTCATTATTTTTGAAATTTTTAAATTTCTTAGTATTCTTCTTCTCTTCCTAGCATCTCTGTGATTCAAGTCTATCTGTAATTCTTTCTGTGGTTGTGTGAGGAGGTGAAGTGTGTTTACCTATGTCCCAAAGATACCTTATACTATCCACATTTTTGAAATTTATTTTTTTTTCTTCTCACTATTCTGGTTGAGTGCTTATTTCTTCCTTATGTTCCAAATTATTGATTTGAATCCTGGTTTTATCCTTTTCATTGTTGGTTTCCTGTATATATATTTTTATTTCACTTAGTATAACCTTTATTTCTTCCTGGGTCTTTTTAAGTTTGTTGCTGTACTCAGTGAGTTCTTTGAGCATTCTGATCACCAGTGTTTTGAACTCTACATTTGTTAGGTTGGTTATCTCCATTTATTTTAGTACTTTTTTGTGGTGTTTTGTTCTGTTCTTTCATTTGGGTCACATTTTTTGTCTCCCCAACTTCACAGCCTCCTTGTGTTTGTTTCTGTGTATTAGATAGAGCTGCTTTTAACTCCTTGTCTTAGTAGTGTGGCCTATTGTTGATAAGGCACTGTAAATTGTGTGGGAGGGAGCCTTAGGTAATCACCCAAGGGGGGCAACCTGCTTCACATACTTGTGGCTCTGTGTGGGAGGAGTGATTGGAGATAGGACAGTGCTGATGCCTGGCCTCTGGAGATTTATCCAGCACTGGCCTGTGTGACAGTCACCCTTCCAGCTGTTTCTCTGGTACTGAATCTCAGAGGGGGAGGGTATGCATATGTTTAAAATTCACATGGGCCATTTATGTAGAATTCTGGGCTGTGCAATCTGGACTTGGGCTGGGATTGCTCACTTCCAAGTAATTCCTCCCAATTATTACCCACCACATGTGAATGTGGGACTGCCAATTTCTTTCCACTGTAACCTCTGCTCCTCTCCACCCGTCCCCACATCTCTACCCTTTCTACCCATCTGAATGAATGTGCCTTCTTTAAATCCTTTGTTGCTGGACTTCCTTACAGCTCAATTTTCTGATGTTCTGTGTGTTATTTATTTTGAGGTCTATCTGTAATTCTTTCTGTGGTTGTATGAAGAGGTGAAGTGTGTTTACCTATTTCTCCATCTTGACTGGAAGTCAGAAACTAAAATTTAACTTACTCTTGTCAAGCCCCAGATATCATCATCCAAGCAACTGTTAAAATAATCCTGCATTATTTAATTTTCCCAAGAAATAAAAACTGTCCAGGAACAACTAACTTTATCAACACTTATGCCTAAGTAAGAGTGATGTGGTATTAATTCTGACATACAAGTCTCCATAGTCCTAACCATTACTTGAATGAGGCTTACTAAATTTAATGTTTCTGACTTTACACTTCTTTTTTCTGTCTAAGGAACATCTCCACACCTAGCACAATATACATATTCTCACAAAGCTAATCTTTATATATCTCAGTTGATAATCTCCCAAATTCTAAAAGTTTATACTTCTTTATCTATTTAGCATCCAACATACCAAATTATTCTTTTTTCATACCAATAAAAGAATTTATTGTTAGAATTTAATAAAATACATGAATACATCTGATATATTAATACTGGGTAAATACTTGAAATATATCAACATTATTTGAAGAGCAAACAAGAAACTTACTTTCTTTTTTTCAAGTATATTTATCCCAATAGTGGATTTGTTTGTTTCAGAGGTTCACATTTTTTGTTCTTGACACTGTTACAGATGTCCCCCAATTCCCCCAACTTTGCACACCTCTGAGCACCCATGTCCACCCTCCCCTGGCCTGTTTGTTTCCATGGGTTATGCATATACAGTAGTCCCTCTCTATATCGGGGTTCACTTATCACAGTCTCACTGTATCATGTGATTTTTGAAAATATTATATTTAATTATTTATCAGAATTTTTTGCTATATCGTGGGATTTTGCAGTCCTGTATATGTATGTTGTTAAAATTATGTAGGTTTAAGAGTGTAGAATATGTTTAAGAACATAAGTAATGTTTATAAAAGTGTTGAAAAGGTTAATAAAGGAATGGGAAAAGTTAATAAAAGGACTGGGAATGGTTTATAAGTGTGTGGGAAGGGTTTATAAAGCCTAAAATATATATATAAATACTAAAATAAGTGTAAGGTTCCTACTTCACGGATTTTCACCTATTGCGGGGGGTCTAGAACATAATACCCACAATAAGTGAGGGAATACTGTATTTTCTTTGGCTAATCTCTACACTTTCTTTGGTCTAGCTTCCCACATGCCTCTCCCTTCTGAGATCTTTCATTTTGTTCCTTGTGCCTGTACCTCTGTTTCTATTTTGTTTGTCAGTTTATTTTGCTTATAAGATTCCATATGTAAATGGTATTTGTCTTTCTCTGACTGGTTTAGTTCACTTAGCATAATAATCACTACTTCCATCCAAGTTGTTGCAAAGCATAACAACAGGTCCCTCTTTTTATAGCTGTGTAATATTCCATTGTGTAAATGTACCACAGCTTTTTTATCTACTCATCTACTGATGAAAACTTGGGCTATTTCCAGATCTAGGCCACTGTAAATAACTGCTATGAACATAGGGGTGAATATATTCTTTCTTTTTGGTGTTTCAGGATTGTTTGGGTATAGTCCCAGAAGTTTACTGATGGGCACTTACCCTGTTTCCAGCACTTGGTTATTGTAAATACCACTGCTATGAACATAGGGGTTCATAGATTCTTTTTGAACTGGTGTTTCAGGATTCTTCAGGTATAATCCCAGCATTGAAATCACTGGGTCAAAAGGCAGTTCCATTTTTAATATTTTGAGGAAATTCCAAACTGTTTTCCATTGTGGCCTCATCAGTCTGCATTCCCACTGACAATGCATGAGGGTTCCCTTTTCTCCACATCCTTGCCAGAATTTGTTGATTTATTGATGGTAAACATTCTGGCAGGTGTTAGATGATATCTATGCCTTTATGGTCAATTAGCATTTGACAAAGCAGGCAAAAGTACACACTGGAGTAAAATCAGTCTCTAATAAATGGTGTTGATAAAATTGGTCTGGTACATGCGAAACACAAAACCACCATTTACACCATACACAGTAAACTCAAAATGGATAAAATACTTAAATGTAAGCCACAAAACCAAAAAATCTTAGAAGAAAACATAGGATGCAAAATCTCAGACACCTCACACAGGAATACTTTTGTCAATATATATCCTAAGGCAACATAAACAAAAGAGCAAATAAACAAATGGGATTACATCAAACTAACAACAAACGAAATTATCATCAAAATAAAAAGGGAACCTCCTGCATGGGAAAACATATTTTCCAATGATACATCTGATAAGGGGTTAATTCCCAAAAAATATAAAGTACTCATCCAACTCAACAAGAGGAAAACAAACAACCCAATTGAAAAATGGGCAAAGGACCCAAAAAAGCATTTCTCCAAAGAGGGCATACAGATGGTCCATAAACATATGAAAAATGCTCAATGTCACTAATCATCAGAGTGATACAAATTATATTCTTCAAGTATCTCTAGATACAGTCATTCTTATTTTGTTTCACTGCTTCTTTTTTAAGGCTCTACGTTTATTAACCTGAAAAATCTCCCTGTGTCTGATCTCTTCTTGATCTGTGTTTTGCCCTCATAGTGGTCATTCTAGATATTCCAAGGAGATTTTTTATCTATAAGGAAAATTCAAAATTCTTTATCATAGTCATAGATTTTAATTAAAGTATAATTTTTTTAGATTAGTCTCACAACCTTCTAATCAAATGAGAATAATTGTGCATATAGATCATGTTATTCCCCTTTTGATCTCCATGTCTATTCACAGGTTTTTTCTGTGTTCAAATTGTATTCTTCACATTTTCTACCTAAGAAAATCCTAGTTTTAAATATTTCAAGTCAAAGTCAAATACTCTTTAACACTTTTCATGACCCTCTCTTTAGAGTGAAATGTCCCCTCTCCAGGTCCTAACAATAGACCTTCATTCATGCTTCTATTATATAAGTACAATCTAATTATCTTCCAGCATGAGAGACCTAGAATAGGAACCATGCTCCATATGTTTACAAGTATATGGACTTTGGTATATGCAATTATTCTTCAGAAAATATAAATATATTTTATATTTTACAATGTAGACAATTACTTTAGTTTATCAAATTAAAAATGTAAAACAAAAAGCAGCATGTGAACAAACAAACAAAAACACATTGATACAGAAAAATGTATAGTGGCTATCAGAGGGGAAGGGGTTAAAGTCATAAATATAATAATTGAGAGAGTCTAGACTTCGGGTGGTGAGCACACAGTGGAAGACATAGATGTTGTTGTAGTATATAGCTGTACACTTAAAATTTATATAATGTTATTGACTGATGTTACCCCAATAAATTTAATTTTAAAGTTGGATATGATGGGAGGGAGGAGGGGGAGAAGTGGGGAAAGAAAGGGAAGGGTCTAATCAAGTATAAATAACCCATAGACATGGACATGGACATGGACAACAGTGTGGGGATTGACTGTGGGTGTGGGGTAGTGAGGCAGTGGAGAGCAACAGAGGAAAAATTGGGACAGCTGAAATAAAACAATAATAAACAAGAAATTTAAAAATTGAATTAAAATGTCACTTATTGAAAAAATCAATTTTTCCATACTACAAGGAAAAAATGATTGCATTTATACTATGGTATGTCACTGAATGTAAGAAACATTTGAATTTTAAGGATGTTAAAATATAAAAATAAATATCTCAATGTGGGTAAAATACAATGTTTTCTTTAAACCCAAAATACTGTTCAGGAAGATACAGGAACAAGAAATGTTTTTAATCAGAGTTACTTTGCATACTTAAAGAAAAATTTTTGAATGTGTTAAATAAAAGGATAGGGTCAAACAGACAATACAGATGTGGCAATTAATTTCAAGAATACCACCTCACAATTGTGAGTATTTATATTTGATGTAACTGCAAGTAAGTGTTTTAAGTCACTTGAAACAGTAACATTCCCTACTAAAAACTGTAATCATGAATATACAACTCTAAGATATAATTAAAAACAAACAACAAATCAGCCATTTTAATTATATATGAATAGGTTCATACTACATAAATTTTAAAAGTTGACACAAAGAAAAACATCAATTAAACAGAAAGAGTAAAAATAAAATTCTGTGGAATATTGGGCTAAATACAAGACTGATAGAGATGCTAGCAACATTTGAATAAATGTTTTTCATAAAATTTGATTGTAAGAAATAAGATGCTTGAAAATTAGATACATAATTTATATTTATTATATATGTAAACAATATATAAGAATAAATTTTACATAGATCATGTATTTACATTTGCATAATATTAAGACAGATTAAGTATTTTAAATAGATACATGTCTCATTCAATTGCATACCTAAAAGTTAATTGGAAATTTGAAATTTTTTAAAATTTGGAAGATTTTTTTTTTATTAAAACATTTGATATATAGAAATTTTGAATCCAGAGTGTTGAAAACATTGTTTATCTCAAAATAAATTGAAAAAAAAAAATGTTTCTCACTTAAATACAGGACCACTGGAATGAGTCAATAAGTATTCCTAATGTACTGCTATTTGGCTTGAAAACATTTGGCATATTGAGGACAAATAGAGACAGAAGAAAATATATTAAGAGGTCTAGTATGTTATCTTATGAAAGCCAAATACTTAACTTTTAAAAATCTTTTTTTAATGTTGTTCTATTACAGTTGTCCCAATTTTTCCTATATTGCACTCTACTTCCCCACCCCTTCCAATCCCACAGTCAACCCTACACTGTTGTCCATGTCCATGAATCATTTATACTAGTTCCTTGACTAGACCAGTCCCCTTTTTTACCCCTTTGTCCCCTCCAACTCCCCTCGAATCTAGGTATGTCTGAATGTTGCACCTTCAGAAAGTTAAAATGAAACAATATATATGGAAAGATCAGCTAGAAACACACACACACACAGATATAAAGACAATGAACAGGTAGACAGAAGAGTTGAAAATAACTGCTATATAATGAGATATAGAAAATAATATTACTCTTCAATATGAAGAGCAAAAGTCAACTGATGGCATAAAAGAAAAGCTGCTAAATCATTCATATTATATCTGAATTATACTAAGAGTTAAATAGAGATAAAAAAATCTAAAAATTCTAATATAAAACTTTTATATGAGTACTTGTGGAAACTGTAAAAAATACATTTTAATGAGTAGACAATATTGTTAAAGCAAGTGCTTTCCCAGTATGTAGTCAAGACAGGGAATTATATAAAGGCAATTATATTCTGCAGTGACAAATTCCTTGGATATATATTTGTGAGAAAATTATAAGTTGAGTGTGTCATACATACATAAGAGCATTGGAGTGAGGGTTTCTGAGTGCACATCCTATATGCTCTATTAACCAGCTCTGCATACTTGAGAAAGTTACTAAGCTCTGAGTTGCAGTTCCCTTATCTGTAAAAACTGAAATACTAATAGCTGGTTATTAGTTTGTTGGGAGGGCTAAATATATAGCTTCTATTATCAAAGTTACCACATATACTCACACAAACACACCTACTAAGAAATTTCTATTCAATATTTGTTCTACTTTCTTTCCAAATTAACTTATATTTAGTTTGGGGACAATGTACTCAGCTTTAAACTAATAGTATATTCATCACTATTTATTTTTTGTTAAAAATAATTATCTGACATAAT